>NC_033798.1:86404751-86469578 GCF_001876935.1 Asparagus officinalis
TTCATATAATTTATCTTGTGAGATCAAGCAGTTGATTACACACAATGTTCTGTTTATCAAGACAAAAATTCATGTTTATCTAAGCAACTTGATGATAAAATCATTGAAAATAAAAAATTAATTGCTAAAATATACGAATTATTGTGTGAATTATTTTTTGAACAAATAAAGTCTGAAACTAAGTGTACCACTATTGTTTTTGAAAATGAACAACGAAAGTCCAACAATATTAATTTAGAAAAGGCTGTGAAAAGAAATTTCATTGCATTTCAAAGGCTTAAACATATTCCTTTTCAATAAAGATTTGAAAAGCTAAAACCGGCCTTAGTTATTCATATTTGGGAAAATATAAAAAGTTAAATCCTTCTTTTGTGAAAGGAAATATAACTCTTTTTGCACCCATTTTGAATGCATTGTCTATAATGTGTACTTTATGTGGTAGAATGAGTCATATTTCAATGAATTTTTGTATGCAATATAGAGTTAAAACTGTTAAACAAATTTGGGTACCTAAATGTACAATTGCTAATCAACATGGACTGATATGGATATCTAGGCTACACATATTCGTTTTTCTGTAGGGCTGCAGAAAGACCGAGGATTGAGACAACACACGAGAGTTACTTGAAGGAGTGTGAGTTCAATGTTACAGAAATGTCCTAAGCGTCCGCCTAGACATAGGCGGCACTCAAGCCACCTAATTTTGGTCTGAGCAGCCATGCTAGGCAGCGGGGCTAGGCTTTTTAACAAAAAAACCCACTTATAATCGGCTCAGCCTAAACCAAATCTTTACTTGAAATTGAAAAAAAAAAGATTCTGGGTAAAAACCCGACCCGCAAAACCAAACCCAATCTGCTAGCAATTAAAACCTAGATCCATGCCCAACATCCCAATCACGATCTTCTTTTAGCAATTCGGTCTTTCCCAAAAACCCTAAATCTTGCCGCAACCTGCTTCAATCGCACTTCGCCACGCTAATGTTACTTTAAATGGCCGACTAATGCCTCATTTGCCGGGCCATCCAAGCCAACTGTTCCTCACCGCCTCCTTGATATCTCCTCGTCTCTGCATCTTCCTATTCTTGGCCACCGCCACCACTTCGATGAGTCTTCGGCCACTTCGGATGCATACTCTTAGTATTTTGTTATAGTATTTGGGGACTATATTAATATTTATGGGATTCTTGATTGTGCGATCTAAAGATTTATATATGATATATATATATATATATATATATATATATATATATATATATATTATATATATATATAGTATGAATTTAATGCATATTCTTCTCAATTATTATAATTAAATTAATTAAAAAATAGTTGTTGATGTCAGTTATCAAACAGGGGGTTTATGTTAGAATTATGAGAGTGTTTAGGGTCCTCAAACTTATTCAGATGACTGGTTCCAGAGCTCCTTGTTCGTCCATGCACATGAAAAACTCGTGAAAAGACGGAGTTGAGTTCTCCGGTTATTCCTCCGACGATCAAGTCAGTGTTTTGATCTTAAGGGGGAAAATCAAGGTCACGATGTGCAAGTAGTTATTAAGTTGCCAAAACAAAGAAGTTACCACATGCAGTGTAGCTCTCTTTTATAGTAGATTAGAGGGGTTTAAAGGTAATTTCGATCAAGTCCAGGTAGTTTTGAGTCTTCTTGGCCTCAATTCACATAATTTAGGCCAGGGGTGAAACACTTGTCAGTTTCTCTAGGAAGATTAGCACTTGTTAATTTTCTAGGCTCACATAATTTAGGCCAGGGGTGAAACACTTGTCAGTTTCTCTAGGAAGATTAGCACTTATTAATTTTCTAGGCTATAACAATAGCCAAACGCGCCTCCTGTAACATAATGTGAGATTGATATCTAATCTTTGGTCTAAGAGAAAACTAAGGAATCTAATCTTTGGTTTAAGAGAAAAATAAGGAGAAACATGTCTTCAATAAAAAAAATTCTCCTTAAATGGGTAAGTTCTTATCTCAGGTTTATTTTTTCCCGGTTGTATCATATTCTCTCTCTTTCATTTTTACTTTTTTCTTTTTTTTTCTTTTTATATTTTGTTAAAAAAACTTGAGGGTTAATGTTGATGGCAATATCTGACAATCCATGGTAAAATATCGATGAGCAGAGTAAAAAGGGGCAGTAGTTATTTCTTTTTCACTTAGTTATTTCTTTTTTTTACTTTTTATCATCTTTTAATCTTCTTCTCACTAATTTTCCACTTTTTCTTCAATTCTCTTGAGTTTTCGCAGTAATCTAAAAGATTTTTTGAGTTCCTCTTCATTATTTTGTGATCAAATCTTCTTTGAATCGTCAACAATGTAATTTCGAAACTCTAATCCCTCCTTTTGATCATTTTTTAGGGCTTTACGCATAATTTGTGATGGATCTTGTCGAAAATCAGTATTATATGGTTGAATGTGATGTTTAGAGTTGAAATTATTGAGAAATTCCTTGATTAAGGTCATTTTTTAGATGAATTTGTTGATGAAAACGATGGGTTTTGCTCATCTCCATCGATGGTCAATGAACACCAGAGATGGTGACAGATCACCATCGATGGTGTGTAGGCAACTATTGATGGTCAGAGAGCAGAATTGCCTTTTTTTGACCTTTTATCATGTTTTTTTTCCAATTTTTTTTATTCTAACCCTTAAGTAAATGTATTCTCTATACTAAATCATGCTTATTTACATTTGTAAAGAATATCAAGCTCAAAACGTACCAGAGCTGATCAGTTAACCGTGAGATTCATACAAGAGAAGTATGAAAAACTTCTCATTATGTCAAGAGAGGAGTAGATGTACACCATCTCGAGGAGTATGGGAACATTATTAGGATTCTTGAGAGAGCAGAGCTTAGGTCTATGATGGATATATGGCTCAAGAGAGCGAACGTTACTCTTGTAAGAGAATTCTACATCAACTTTGGTAGAGAACTAGGGATGAAGATTGATACTACCACAGTGAGGGGAAAGGAGATCAAGATCACACCGACCTACATTAGAAAGGTCCTGAATCTCCCCGAGGCTCCTATGGAAAGCAAGGATGTTTTTATCTATTTTACACGTTTAGTTGTGGGTTATGAGAGCTACAACACAATGATGTCAACTTTGGTAGAGAACTAAGGATGAAGATTGCTACTACCACAGTAAGGGGAAAGGAGATCAAGATCACACCGACCTACATTAGAAAGGTCCTGAATCTCCCTGAGGCTCCTATGGAAAGCAAGGATGTTTTTATCTATTTTACACGTTTAGTTGTGGGTTATGAGAGCTACAACACAATGATGGAGTATCTTTATATGAGGATACATCTTGGCATCTTCAACTCAGGACATCTCAAGCCTGAGTTCATTCTCCTCAACCTCTTCAAGTTCGATTCGTATCCCAGTGCAGCTTATACCCCTCTTAGCATCCGGGATGTGGTCTTGATGTATTGGCTAGCAATGGGTAAGCCTTTGATCCTACAGGGCTGATATTTAGCTGGATGTATATGGTTGCAACTACTATTAGGAAGGCGGATGAGGAACACTAGGCAAAAGACCCAGCTCGCATATCCCTTCCTTATTACTCGTATTTGTTACGACCAGATGATCCCCTTTTAACACTTCTGACTGATATGAAAAGGGGAGAGCTTCACTTTCTGCTGAGTCTATGAGAAGAGCTTGGTTGCAAAGAGGAAGGGCGAGACCACTGCTAGACAATCATATGGATCAAAGCAAATCTGCTTCACAGGGCCCAAATTCCTCCAGTTTTACTCACTGGACTCTACAGACTCTTGGAGTGTAGAGATGATTAGGAGGGACATGACCACATAGCACACCTACTACAATGCTTCTCTGCAATTCATTATGAGAGCACTTCGTCTAATGGATCCTTCTCTCAGTTGATAGCCTATGTATGCTTATTATTACTCAGGAGCAGCACAGCCTCCGGAAGCCCCTCATCAAGGTTTTAAATATCGGTTATCAGGGATTTATCGGACAGTCAGAATCCATATTGGATAGCGGATATCAGAATATATCGGGGATAAATAGTATTTATCGGAGTAACGTTATCGGATGTTGATATACATAATATAATATTCTAAAATGTAATCTAACCATACTTAATGAAATATAAACATACCAAAATATAAATAATTATGTTTAGAATAACTAACCAATGGTAGAAACTCGGGTTGGGTCGGGTTTAAATTGCATTGAATAGGTGCTCGGTGCCTGAAATCAAAACTCAACCTAAAGACTGATAATTCCGATTTTTGGGCCGACAATATCGGCCGATAACTCACCTTATCGCCGCATTATCGGCGATAAATATTCAAAAACGATAATTGATTTAAAATCGAACTTATTATAGCGGAAGGGCCCCAAAACCGATAAATCGCCGATAATATCGGTTTATCGGCCGATATTTAAAACATTGCCCCTCATCGATCCACTTCACATGGAATTGATAGCGGAGATGATTAGGACGAGAAGATGCAGGGAGAAGACAGAGATGATGCGTAGATGATCGGAGATTTGCTATTCACGAGATGGAGGTCATATTCTTTTTTCTTTCTTTTTAGAATTTTTTATTTTGGACATGTATATTCTTTTGTGATGTTTGAGATATTTGGTCTGTGCTAATATATTATTTGCACTTTGATTGATGGATAGTTAGTTTAGTAAGTTCCTCATATTGCATGCTCACTTTCATTTGTATGCACATATTTTTAGATTTTTTTAATTTCTATCTCTTTTTCTTTTTATGGTTGTTTTTTAGATTTTTATTCCATTTGAAACAAAACAAAACTTTCTTTTTATTTTTATTTTCTTTGGAAAAAAACTTAATACGCTTATGTATATGCTTTTACTGTTTTGATTCAGTTGATATTATTCTTTTGGTATATAGAATTGATTATGCCATACACGTTCATATATGGTTTTTTCAGTCTATATGTATGTATTTTTTGTACACCATGACCAAAAGATGATTACCTAACACTTGCGAGATATTCACACCCCTATTTCTATACTTATCATGTTTTTGTGATGTAAAATAGTGGAGTCTTATATTTGGTTTATAGATATTGTTGATTATATCAAGTGTTTTTGAGCTCATTTTTGACTTGGCTAATGCACAATCCTTTATTTTTATGTGTAAAGTGCATTGTTTCATATATCAATCCCACAATAAAAGTTATAAGATGATTGAAGATCTACACTCTTATGAAATCCATGAAAATATTGAGTGCATTCGACAAAAAATGGTTAAAAACCCACACTCGTAGATTTGTGTTTATGCACATCTCAAAGGGTAGTCATCATGTACTGAATATATTTTATATTTAGAGAGTGTGGGAATTGTCCATTAAATAATATCGTTTTTCCTCCTAAATCCCGTATGGTTAAGGTGATAGGGTGACACTTTAGCCTTAGTCCCTAACGTTGAGATAGTTCAAGTCTTATTACTGCTCAATATTCACTTTGATATACCTGAATTTGTCAAAATGAACTAGTATAAGCCTTTTCACTATATGTCTCACACACTTTACACTGATATTTAAACTATTGTATGCGTTTTTCAACGTGTTTTCTTATGCTCATGTGTTGTCATTAAATTTTGATCCATCGTGCTATTTTTCTATAAATTGTGTGTGAATCAGTGTGCTTTTCTCTCCCATAGACCTTTTGGATGATTTTTATCTGAATTTTTTTTGTATTAAGTATATCAATTAGTGTGTTTTCCACTTTTGCTAATAACAAAATGGGGAGCATTTAGTGAAATTTGATGAGTTTTTGCATGAGTGGGTTTTTATGTTTTTTTTTCTTTTTTGTCAAAGTGGTTATATTGTTTTGGATTTTTTTTTTTTTTTTGAAATACTCGATGCATTGTTTCAGGGGGAGTTTTACAATACCCGTGTTTGATTACGTTTTTCATGAATGCATGAATGCAGGGTGAGTTTTGTATATCATTTATTTTTACATGAGTGCATTTGTGGTTATTATTGATATTTATGTCTTAAATATGTGTGTATTTCGGTATTTCAAATTTCAAGTCTGTTATTATAAATGGGAGATTGTTAGGATGTAGTCCAGACAATATATCTTATTTGAGTAATAACAAAGTTTTATTTAGTACAAATATTTGTTTGAGATACTATAGTACATATAAATACAGGTATAACAAACACACGAGGCGAAACAATACGAAAATTAGCTCAAAAGTTGATTTCAGCCTCCTAACCATTGATAATAGGCATTCACCAATGATGGTAAGAAGAGATCATCGATGATCAACGACACTCATCGATGATTTTTACTCCCGACACTTTCATACCATCGATAGGTCTCTTAACCATCGATGGGGCCTCGGCACCATGGATAGTTGAGAGCCACCATCGATAGTAAACAACCTGATTGCAGAATTTCCAAATTTAATTTCTGTCGTTCTTCGTTTCTTTATTCTCTAATCTCTACCAAGTTTAGGATATATATTCCCTGACCTATCAAGGACTTAATATTATTGAAAGAGAGAAGAGAGGATTTCTAGGATCTTGATTTGTGAGAGATTTTATTGAATGACTTGACCCCAGAGCCTCGACAAAATATTACTCGTCGCGCACAGCATCTTCGGATCATTTCAGCGAGGAGAGTTGCCCTTGTATTGATTCTCTATAACGTTCTTCATCGAGCTACACTTATATTCATCAAAGGACGATTTGTTTAATATAAGGGCTGTCAGGTCTTTCTAATATTCTGAGCTTTAACTATTTGTGTTGGTTTTGGTTTGAACTTATTTTTTAGGGCATAGTCAAGTCGATTTGTTTAACATAAGGGTTGTAAGATCTTTCTAATATTATGAGCTTTAACTATTTGTGTTGGTTCTGGTTTGAACTTATTTTTTTACGGCATAGTCAAGTCGGTTTGAATTGAGGAGACTAGCTAAGGCTAAGTGTTACTCATTGTGGAGAGTTAGATTAGACGATTGATTTTGAGTGGATTCTAGGGTGCAATCTTATAAGCCTAATAAATCGAGTTTGTAATTTTGGAGAGCCCTTTGCATAGTGAGGAAGTCCATTTTCAAGAAGAAAAAGTGAATGTAGGATTATTTTCCAAACCACTATAAAATCCTATGTGTTCCTGACAATGTTATATTAAACGTTAGGCGCTCCTAAGCGCCGGACTTGATGCCCAGTGCTTAGATGCCTAGGCGGACGCCTAAGCGGTTTCTAGGCATTTTTTTTCTTTTTTCTTTTTTTAATTGTGATACTTGAAAATAAATATATATATACTCAATCACAATGCATAAATACAAAAATACCAACACATGTTATCCAAACTATAATAGTCAATCAAAGATGCATACATACTAAATGGCAAAGCATATAAACTCTCATGTATATACTTAAAATTAAACTTAAATAATTAAATAGTTAAACTTAAATAATAAATTAAACAAATAATAAATACAGTTAAACAAATTCAATGTGTAATTCTTAGACAGAATCTCAAAACAAGAAATATATAAACTCTCACATGTGTAATTTCCCTTACTGTTAACTTATTTTTGTATGTCAAAAACTATAACTTCATTCGTTATTGCTGCAACTTCAAAAACTCTAACTTATTATTGTTCTATTTTGTAGGTCAAAAACGGCAACTTCAATGCTGCAACTATCACTATTGTTGTGTTTCAATATGTTGTTTCTCAAGGGCCTTATTATATTAACAGAAAAAAACTCTGTATGTACAATTGTAATCTTTGAACAAATGCAGAGAATGAACATGACAAAGCCAAATGTAGGGAGCATAATTTTATTGATCATGAGAAACTACAGCAGCAGTCATAAGTCTGTTGTGGTGATGCATATTATGTTGTACACTCAGATACTTTTTCATATGAAATAGGAAAATTATAAGCTCTCCGAAATACTCCAATGAGCACTGAAAGGACTGTACAACCAAAATTGTCTTGCATATATCAATTATGTAAAACTGTTTAACAATCTTTGCAACTGTAGGTTACCAAGCAATGCAATAGTATATTTGATATATGGTGAAAAACATCAATATGCCTGAATGAAATGTAAACTGATTATCGGAATAAATCTGAAAATGCTGATCATATTTTTCTCTGAACTTAGCCTTCATAGTTAAAAAAACAATTCAAATCTGTTACAGTTAATCTGATTGATTATTTAGGGACTGCTACTGTCATAATGTATTTTATACATAGTTTACACACAAGAGTTTAATATTAACTTAAAATTTAAAGTTAAATTAAACTTAAACAATTAAACAATTAAGCTTAAATATTGTTTATATTTACAGACCCTTTACTTTAGTCCTTTACTTACAGAGATTACAACTGTATAAGGCTTCGAGATGATAACGAGGACGAGATAGAAGTCGCCAAGTCGGAGATGAGAACGAGAACGACGATGATTAACTTCGACGAGAATGACGACGAGTAACTTCGACGAGATCGAAGACGAGCTCCCAGGTTGAAGACGAGCTCGGAGGTTGAGATCGAAGACGAGCTCCCAGGTTGAAGACGAGCTCGGAGGTTGAGATTGAAGACGAGCTCGACGAGATTGAAGACGAGCTCCCAGGATCGAAGACGAGTTCGATATTCGTGGCGGCGTCAGGTGAGTGAGATTAGGGTTTTGGGTTTGGGTTTCGGATTTTGGTTTTGGGTTTGGGTTTTTAAGCGCCCAAGCCTTGTTTTTTTCCTTTTAATTGTGAGGCGGGACGCTTTAAGCGGCCCGCTTACGCCTTTGGGCGGCCGCCTAGGCGTCCCAGCCGCCTACAATTGGCGCTCAGGGCATTTTCACACGCCCTGGGCACCGCCTCCGCCTAGGCGGGAGCCTTACAACACTGGTTCCTGATTGGTTGATATTTATGTTTTTTATCGTTGATTGCTTTATCTTATCTTTTTCGCTCTATATTCTAGATTTTTGTTGAAAAACGATAACAACCCCATTCAACACCCCCCTGCCACCAGCTTGCAACTCAGATCCAACACAACACTCAGATCCAACACAACACTCCTCGAATGAACTATAAAACTATTGTTTTCATTGATGGAAATGG
The DNA here is from genome assembly GCF_001876935.1 of Asparagus officinalis. Taxonomy (NCBI): domain Eukaryota; kingdom Viridiplantae; phylum Streptophyta; class Magnoliopsida; order Asparagales; family Asparagaceae; genus Asparagus; species Asparagus officinalis. The sequence continues at coordinate 86,413,834 of NC_033798.1, forward strand.
GAATGCAATAAAAAAGATGGTAGATCTAAAATGGAAGAAGTAGAGGACCGCACTAGAACCCTACTTTGAAGAACTCAAACTATTTCAGGATCAGCTCCATCAAATGACAATTTCCAACATGAATCAAGCATCTATCTCTTTCATTCAATATTATTCTTCTTGTTTTTCATAGATATGTTGACAAAGGGAATTAATATAGGAGGATAAGGCACTCACACAAAAAGATAGTATAAACTTGAGTCTCAAGATTATAAGGTTAAACATTCTTGGGTTTCCTAAGCTGAGGGATCTCAACGTAAAGAACATTAGAAGCTACCATCCAAATCTAAACTAAAAGGAAAATAGGAAAGTGAAATAGAGATGTAGACACTAACAAGACCAAAGTAAACACACTTCATTCATCGCCTTTCACTGTTCTTCCATGAGACGCAATTATTACATATGCTATAACATTATTAGACATGATTGTTGGGATATCATGACTGGATCCCTATGAAGAACGTTTTGACTAGCCTTTTTATAAACCATGGCTTTGGGGATATAGTTGAAAGTAATATAATCAAGAGCAATAAACTAATATCGCATTGTTTTAACAAATAAACTCATTTTGTAAGAGAAATCAAAAATGTGTGTATATATATATTGAGCTTGAAATATATTCACACAGTATACGTTACAAAATTACTAATATACCTAAATGATTGCAAATACAACTTGATCTAAAATCTAAAATTCTTTGATATGAACCTGTAACAAGCTACAATCACTACTTCACTAAGAAACAAGTTAGCTATAAATTGTTTGTAAAATCATCAAAACAAGAAAAGAGTGTAGACTCAAAACCAGAGTCCTAACAATCTCCCCCTTTTTTATGATGACAAACAATTTATGAAATATATATGAAATGGAATACAAACTCATAAATAAACCACAAACCAAACCATTTCTCCCCCTTTTGGCAGCATCAAAATGGCGAATATACTACATTGGAGCAAAGCTCCCCTTGTATTGATGCATAGGTTAAAATAATAAAAATTGGTATAGAAACTACGCTCCCCTATCAAAAAGACGAGTGATAAAATGTAATATATAAGGTCCACACTCAAGAGCCAAAATAATAAAGTATATGCATTAAATGCATGACTGTGAAACATTTCCATACAGAAGGGCCATCCACAAGGAGAAATAAACCAACACATATTATAGAGCATATAGATCATCTTTTAAATCCACAACCAAAAGACACATGACAGTTAACATAAAACACCTCCATTAAAACATGTTTGTTTATCACAACAAAACATTACAACCCAAGTTTATTATAAGTTTGAAATAAACATAGTTCAAAAGCAAAATGAGAAAAGCACTCATCAATCCCCACCATCATCAGATCCATCACCATCAGAACCATCACCCGCAGATTCTGCCTCTGAACCAGGTTCCTCATTAGAACCTTCCTCAGAACCAGAAGCAGAGTCAGAACCTGCGCCAGAATCAGAAACAGGAGCCGGAGTCCCAAGGGACTGACACTGGAGCTTGAGGATCTCCCTAACGTCTCGCTGGAGGCTAGAAACTCTAGCATCTAAACTGTCTAATCGATGAACGACCTCGCTGCCAGGAATAGGAGCTATGCGAATACGAGGACGAGGCCTGGAGCTAGAGGAAGGAGGTCTAGATGAAGATGCACCAGCAGAGGGGTTAGGAGCCAATGTGGGGGCAGATATGGGGGCATCAAGATGCATCCTAGAAAGGGCGGTTCTATCAAAAAATTCTTTGTTAGCTTCTACTTTTGGTTCACCGGAGAGATTGACATCGAAGTGTTTGAAGATGATAGTAAGGAATGAGCCAAAAGAAAGAAACTTGGTGTGCTTGCTAATCATATTCTCAAGAAAAACATGCCCCTAATTGACTTTGATTTTTGCAAAGATAGCATAAACAGCGTTTACCTTGTCAGGAGCAAAATGATCAAAACTTCCTGTTTTGGGAATCAAGTTGTGGGCAATGATATTGGCAATTATTTTAGCAGAGGGATTTAAGGTATTATTATTCATTGGGTAGGAACAACCCGGACGAAACATCTTAGAATCAACAAAAGGATGATTACGTTCAATGGTCATAAGGGTAACATCACTTGTCGGGATCTTAAGGATACCCGCAAGTTCATCAGCAGAAAACTCAATCTTGGTGTTCTTCACATACGATCTAAGGTATTTAACATTATCATCAGATGTGAAGATGGATATATTAGCATGGAAAAGATAAACAAGAAAGGGATAATGAGGTTCTTTGTTCTTTTTATCTAACAAATGATATAGGCCAACATTATCAAGAAGATCAGGAATATTATAGGATGCAAGATCATCGTAGTTAATAGTCCTACCAGTTAAGATTTTCAATTTGCACAATTCCCTATACTTGGGAACAAGATGAGTATATCTAAGGTATCCCTCATAGTGCTCAGCATTAGGGAAAGGGACACTATCAATCTTAGATCCCTTCTTGGGCAACATATTGAGCAAGAGAACAAATGAAACCCTAGAATAAGCTAGAACAAAACCTTAGAAAAACTGGAAGAGGATGAAAGAGGATATACCAAACACGATGATGAGATCCCGAAGAAGAGGAAGAACTGACGCAAGCGACCGGAGTTGGTGCTGCGGCAGACCGATGGAAGAGGGCGGGAACTAGGGTTTAAGAAAATTTTGGGAACAGAGGAAGAGAAGAGAGATGGGGATCGGGCTCTTTAGGAGAGAGGCAGTGGTCCAGATTCGTTCAGGCAATAGATCAATGGTGGAGATCAAAACGGGTTGCAACCAAATGAGATCAAAACCCAAAAACCAAAACAGAAAAAGAAAATTGGGTTCGAAAATAACCTTGTGCAGTCGACCGCGAATGGCTCGACGGTCAACCGCCAAAAGTCAAAAAAGAAACTTAGAAACCAGAGCCTCATACTTTCATGCTTTATAATATGTATAAAAACATTTCATGAAGTTTTAACATATTTCTACTTGTCAAATTTTATTTTTAAGTTTCATGTAAAACACGTATTATGTACACTTTGCAAAAATGATGACTTTTACAAATAAAAAATGCAATTTCAAAAATTCCTTTTCAATCTTATCGACCGTATGAGGCTCTGGTTTCTAAGTTTCTTTTTGGACTTTTGACGGTCGACCGCACAGGGTTATTTTCGAACCCAATTTTATTTTTCTGTTTCTGGTTTTGGGGAAGGTTCTGATGAGGAACCTGGTTCAGAGGCAGAATCTGCGGGTGATGGTTCTGATGGTGATGGATCTGATGATGGTGGGGATTGATGAGTACTTTTCTCGTTTTGCTTTTGAACTATGTTTATTTCAAACTTATGATAAACTTGGGTTGTACTGTTTTGTTGTGATAAACAAACATGTTTTAATGGTGGTGTTTTATGTTAACTATCATGTGTCTTTTGGTTGTGGATTTAAAAGATGATCTATATGCTCTATAATATGTGTTGGTTTATTTCTCCTTGTGGATGGCCCTTCTGTATGGAAATGTTTCACAGTCATGCATTTAATGCATATACTTTATTGTTTTGGCTCTTGAGTGTGGACCTTATATATCACATTTTATCACTCATGTCTTTTTGATAGGGGAGCGTAGTTTCTATACAAATTTTTATTATTCTAACCTATGCATCAATACAAGGGGAGCTTTGCTCCAATGTAGTATATTCCCCATTTTGATGCTGCCAAAAGGGGGAGAAATGGTTTGGTTTGTGGTTTATTTATGAGTTTGTATTCCATTTCATATATATTTCATAAATTGTTTATCATCATCAAAACAAGAAAAGAGTGTAGGCTCAAAACCAGAGTCCTAACAATAGTAACTGAATTAAACAACTCTATTTAATAAATACTAGAACCAAAAAATGTCATATTAACCTCAGTATGCATCAAAGAGCACAGGTTCATGTCCACACAATTATAATTTATATATTTACATCTGTGACTACATACATTAAGGTTTTCCTGATGACCACACAAGGAATAATGAAGACAATATCCCTGAAAATTTTGGTAGCTAATTCACATATTTGGATATTATCGTTGCCAATATACCAATAATTTTCTTAGTATTCAAGAAATAAAAAAGGAATGAAATAAGGAAAAGTTTAAGTTGATAGTTATTAGTAAAGACGAACATTAACAAATATTAGAATCAATTTTTTATGCTCAACATGAGTTTGTTGGGGCCATGGGAGAGGATTCTTCAAGCTGTACATTTTTAGACAATTTATAGTGGTATATTTAATCCTTTCAACGTGATTCCAGATAATCATAACACGTATAATTAGATTAGTAACACATGTAGGGTTAAAGTAGAGATAATTACCTTCCCATGGCATCATAAGTCGCGGCTAGATTGCTGTACACACCAAGGGTGTCCTGATGGACAGCCCCATATTCCTGTTCGAGGACCCCCCTTGCTTCTTCAAATAGCTCAGCTGCTTGATCAATTTTAAACAACTGCACACATGCTAACCCCATCTGATTTAACACTACTCCAAAGAAGGCCGACTTTCTCTCTCCACTAGCTCTCAGTTTGGCCACAGCACTCTCAAAAGAACTCCTAGACTCCCCATACCTCCCAACCATGTAATTGATCACACCCATTTGAGCCTCAATTCCTGCAACCGTACTCCACTGTGCTGGCACATCCTCCAGCATCTTCAATGCTTTCTGCAATAGCTTCAATGCCTCTTCAGGCTCTTCCATAGCTTCATATATACCAGAAATCTCCATCAAACCACCAGCAATATCCTCAGGTGCTGTCCCTGGAACAGGCTTTCCATAGATTCTAAGGGCATTTTCACAATAGGATCTTGATTCACGATGCTTGCCAGTTTTATAATAAAGTTCAGCTAGCCGAACAAAGACTAAGGCAACTGATGGGTGATTGTCACCTTTGGAAGATTTGAATACAGTGAGGGCTTTCTGGTAAGAGAATATGGCCTCATCAAAACGGCCAAGAGAGAGGTACGTGTTACCGATGCTGACATCAATGGAAGCGACCTCAGTTTCCTGTCCATTGGCAATCATTGCCATAGATGCAAGGACAAGGTGCTCAAGGGCAGATTCAAAGTCACCTTTGGCCTCTGCAATGAGAGCCATTAAGCGGCGATCTGCTGCTTCTTCAAGAGAGGCAGGAGCACTGTGCTCTCGGTGAATATCAAGGGTTTTCTTGCATAGCTTCTCAGCCTCATCAAACTGCATAGCCTGGACATGAGCTTCCGCCAAGTACCTAAGATGTTCAGAAAGATTTTACTTTTTGGATTGATTGCTACAAGATGAAAGTGAATTTTCCCTTTTAGAAGAGAATATGGGGAAGAAACAGGGTTCTCACTAAGATGATTAGTTGGCTAACATTCAGAAATTTAGAAAAAAAAGTATGCAATTTTGATTTATTGAATATATTAAAAAAGAAAGTCTTCTAAATTTCCTGATAAACAACCAACTTGGTCGTTCTCACTTTCCAGATAAACAACCAACTCGGTTGTTCTCACCTACCAATATGAATAAGTAGTCACTTCAACAAATCATTGGCACATTCATTATGATCTATACACTTCAGAACAAAGCTATATTCGTATTTTGAGGACAGCTTGAGATGCACGATTTATTTGGTTGCAAAATTGAACGGTTTTTCTGTAATTACATTAGCGAGACATCTAGAAAAATCATGTTAGAACTACCCCATTCATTATGCTATCAACAGAGGAAAGCCCTTCTAACATAGGCCGTAGGCCATAGGAAAACAAGGATTAGAAATACAATAATAATAGAGGCTTGCACATCTACATAAACATCATACTCAGCAAGTTCCCTGCCGAATGGCATGCACAAGCTATATATATTTTTATTTAAGTTCTTTGTTAGATACAAATTATTGAAGTACAGCCCAAGTTATACAATTTACAGATTTTTTTATTTTTATAACATTGTAGTAATTTGAGATCTCACCTGCAAGTCTCAGCAACTCTAGGGTCCATCTCCCCCAAAGACTCCATCTGGATCTGAAGTCCTTTAGTATAACACTCAATACTCTGATCCACTCTTCCAAGCATCGAATACGTATCTCCAAGCTGCATATACCCCGAGAATTTCGCCAGCGCGTGCTCCGGACCTCTCTCCACCTCCGGCACCGCCACCGCCCGCTCAAGAACCGGCACCGCCTCCTCGTACCTCCCCAAACTACAATAGATCGCCGCCGTAACATGCAGACTCATCGCCAGATCCAAGCTCATCTCCTCGAACCTCTCGAACGACTTCGACGCTCGGATCGCATAATCCAGCGCCTTGATCGGGCTCTCGCCGGAGGCCGATGCTTTGCCGCGCGCAGCGTGAGCAAAAGCGGCCCGAGATCGCGGCGTTGTACCCAGAGCCCGCCTCAGTCCGTCGGCGGCGGCCGGGCGACACCCTCGAGAGCTTGCTCAGCGGGCGTCGACGGAGAGCTCCTCTTCTTGAACGTCGATGACGTGGAAGGGGAGGGGGTTTTCCTAGGACCTGGAGACGATCGATTCCTAGGGTTTTGGGGATTCGACTGCTGGGATTGGGGCCGGATCTGGGGATTTGAGCTCGAGGGAACCGTGATTTCGAGCGGCGGAGCGTCGGTCGGAGTCACGAGGCCCGGCATTGCGACCGAAATTGTAGGGTTTCGTTAGGGGATTGGGTGGTCTTTTTGGAGAGAAAAAGAGATGGATGGAATAATTAAGGATTATTACAAGCCACCATTATTTTTGAGGTTGCTTGTAAGCTACTTCTTTCCACGGTTATCTCATGAATAAAGAGAGGATGTTGACTCCAAAAGCAGAAACTTTTATATTCACACACCCTTCCACTTACAATACGTACGCTCACTGTCTTCCAATTTGTAAAGTAAAGTGAGCGTGTATTGATTTCAGCGACGTGTATATATAATATATAAGGAATAAAAGTGAGTTCTTCCGTTACTTTCCTCGCCTCCTCCCTTCGCCCGGTGGTCGCGGCCGCGACGGTTATTAGATGACGACATTGCCCAGAACGAAGCACGCAATATTTACACGGTTGCCACTGTGTCCCCACCGAAATCGAACCGTGCGATTTGAAGTTTAGCGTCGATGGCAGTCCGGGCACGGACAGGTGGGCGACAGGTGAGTTTCGGGTGAGGTTGGTGCACGTTCTCTTACAGCTGGACACCCGGGGAGTAAATTTTCATTGACCAAAATGCCCTTCGGATTTTACTTTGGCCGTTGCCGTTCTATATTCCAATGAAAAACCTCCGCTTTACCTTATTGATCCGATGCCAATTATCATTGGGGGTAAAAGCGTTCTCTTGCCAATCTGTTGGCCCGTCGTTTTGTAGCTGGAAACTGATTGACCGGCTCAATTGCTGATGGACAACAACGCTTTCGTGGCAAAAAGTTGCACCAAACCTCAGACCCCCGATCTCAAGTTTAGGGTCTGTTTGGTTCGTTTTTTAACTCGATGGAAAAGTTTTACACCTCCTCCACATTAGATTTTTTGTGGCCACGTAGTATATAAGCTTTTCGTTGGTTTTTTTTTCTCATCTTTGGTTCGCTAGAGTTAAAGAAGGAAACTCGGTGAAAATCGCCGCCATATCAGATTTCTTCTCTCTCCCCCAATTCCTTCCTCAACCTCGTGAAATCGACGAAAACTGCAGCCACGTCAGCTTTTTGCCATATATACAAAAGTTTTTCCTTTTTTTCCATGCGAACCAAACACAAAAAAAATAAATACATTGGTTTCCCACCTTTTTTTTTTTTGCCAACCAAAGCGAAACAATCTATTTCTTGAAAATGTTTGGAAAACTTAAAACTTGTGTTTTTATACATGAAAATGCATTTCTCTATATTTAGGAAACGAACCAAACAGCCCCTTAAAAAAAAAAATCAGAAAAACGCCATCTCAACTTAAAAAAAATTAAAACTGCCAAAAAACCTGCTTCCTCCTCCTGCTTTCTAAAAAAATACCTGACTTTAAAATATCACTAGTTTCTGAGTCTCAGGTCCGTGCAATGCACGGATGTATTTAATATCGTGTGTAAAAAATTTACAATATACAAAAAGATGTCATAACTTTTCAAATAAAAATAAATTCTAAATCAGAAAATTTTTTTAAAATGGGGGGAAAAACCCATGCAAAATTCTCTAATAGTACTATATTAGAACTTAATCATGATTCTACAAGCAATAGAAATATAAACTCATTTAATTTTCAAGAAAACACGTGTTTGCCTAGACATCGTGTTTCCTCCTAACCCTGGTTTAGGATTTTGAGGTCTTCACCGTTCATTACCAAATCGAAAAAAGAAAGAGCCCTACGAAAATTATGTAGCAACACTCAGCTAACCAAGAGCTCGACTAAATTATAAGAAAGGTTTACTGCACCACTACGCCCTTCACAATCTATTTCATCCAACCGACATCAGTGAAAATAATTTCAAAATAAATTGACAAATAATGTTTAGCTCTCATTTATAATTTCCAAATATACTTAATAAACACAAAATATTGCCCATATTTTATACATTAAAAACCTCCATGCAGACTTTGCTATTCTTTTGACATCCAGCCCACTTTAATTACTGCAGCGCCCTACAAAGCAAACAATATAATTGATAGTTATTTTATTCAAACTTGTCAAAGTGAATACAAACGTATTGAAAAATAACATGAAATCGTTTGAAAATTAATTGTCGCGTCATCTTCAATATAGTTGAAAAAATAAATCACAACCAAGATTTTAATTCTTAAAAGGAAAAGCATAAGCAGACAAACAAACTTGTGTTCACATATGCAAGTCATGCATCATCCACCCAAAAATGGCGTCCGACTAATGGAGATGAGAAAGAAACCAGGACAACTTACACATTTTCTGTATCTTCCTTCAAATGTTATGTATTTAAGCAATGTCTTAATTCATTTTTTTTAAATGCATCAAATAGTGAGTAACTACCCCTATTTTGTCAATAAGAACTAGTACTCCGGTGCATATGATGCATGTATGATGTAGAACTTAAATGAGTGGTGTACTCGAGTTGTCAAGTTTTGTTTGGTTTTTCCAAATGTGAAGGGTTTTTTTTTTTTTTTTTGCAAAGGTGAGAAGAGTATTCTATGTTTTTTTTTGGTCTATGAAAGTATTCATTCATTTACCAATTATGAAATGTTTAGTACATCACTTTTACCAGTAAACAGCCTGGTAATCAAAACAAAATGAAAATTTTACATTCTCTCAATTGTATCTTTCATATGAACATGTATAGATTCATTCAAAATTTTTGAGAAGATGAAAACTTTGATTGCTCGAAATAAAATACTTGGCTCTCTAGCTTTTCCTTGAAATATTCTTAAATTCCTTTCTTGCCAAATCAAATAGATTGTTACTGAGAGTGTCATCCTCTTCATCATCTTCAAGAATCCCCTCCCCTTCAAGTTTAAAGAATACCAATTAATGACTTGTATCCAATCACATGATTTCCAAGAAAAATTCATCCATTCCATCACTTTATTCCAAGTTTCAGCAGCAAACTGACACTCAAAGAATAGGTTTCTAATTGTTTCAGGTTGGCTTCTAGAACAGAGTACACACTGGTTTTGAATATTCTCCAAAATACCCAAACGGCACAACCTGTCCATTGTGAGGAGTCTGGAGTGGCAAGCTAACCATAGAATAAAAGAATGCTTAGGATATTGATATCCTTTCCATACCGTGTCAAACCAGCCCATTGGAGGAGAAGATTGAATTAAAGCATAGTACACATAAGATAAATGAACTCTACCATTTGTGCAACAGTCATACATGAATCTGTGTAGGTTTTCTTCATTTCCAAATTTCCAAGCACCAAATTTCTGACTTTGAGAAGTTGCTTCCACATCCATGAATCATTCACTTTACTTTGAACTTGCCAAATATTCAAAGTTTGTAAGTAGTTACCATGTATCCATTTGATCCATAGCCAATCTTTTTTCAAGTGTATCATCCATAAGAGTTTAGTTGCAGCAGCAAAATTCCAAGCCTTTGTTGAAAATAGACCTAGTCCCCCATTCTTCTTGCTTTGACAAATGGTATTCCAGGATATCAAATGAATCTTATGTCCCTAAAGGAAATCAGAGCACAACCTATCTATTTTTTCCAAGGCTTTGAATGGTAGAATATAGTTGCTAATCCAATAGGTTTGAATTCCCAGAATTGTTGATTTTATAAGTTGAAGCCTTCCTGCATAAGATAATTGCCTTTGATGTTGCCAGGTTTGGAATTTACTTGATATCTTGTCAATAAGAGTAGAACAATCAAGGTAAGTGAGTCTCTTAGCATTGAGTGGCAGTCCCAAGTACTTCATTGGCAAACTCCCCTCCAAGAAGCCCAAGTAGTTGCAAATCTAGTTTTTCAAGCTTTCATCAATTCCACTCAAATACACTGAGCATTTGCTAGCATTAGCTTCCAACCCAGAGACCTGACAGAACTCCTGAAAACATGAGTACAATCTAGTGATAGAATTCATGTCAGCTTTACTAAAAAGAAGTAAATCATCCGCAAAGGTCAAATGTGTGATTTTTAGCCTGAAACATTTAGGATGATACTTGTAGTTCCTGTCATCCTGCAGAGAGCTCAATTTCCTTGAAAGATATTCCATACCAAAGACAAATAGGTAAGGGGATAAGGGGTCTCCTTGCCTTAATCTCCTAGCTCCATGAAAATAACCATGTAGTGAACCATTAAGAGATAGTGAGAACTTAGAGGATGTTATGGACTCCATAATCCAGCAAATCACAATGTTCGGAAAGCCCAGACCAGTTAGCATATCTTTTAAGAAATTCCAGCTTATGGTGTCAAAGACTTTTCTCAAGTCAACATTTAGCATGGCTCTAGGGGAAATGTGCTTTCTACCATAGCTTTTAATGAGCTCATGAGCTAATAAGAAATTACTAAGGATAAACCTCCCCTTAATAAAAGCACACTGAGCTTCATTTACCAAGTAACCCATGTGTTTTTGAATCCTGGTAGCAATTATTTTAGTGATAATTTTATATATCTGAAGTCTGATGGTGTAGTGGGATTTAGGACTTTTGGTACCAGTGTAATTGAAGTAGAGTTTAAGGAACCAAGAAGTTCGCCAGATGAGAAAAACTCTTCAACAGCAAGGAACAAGTCCTCTTTGATAATATCCCATGTAGACTTGAAGAAAGAGGCATTAAAGCCATCAGGACCAGGAGCTCTAATATCTGACATTGAGAATAGGGCTAACCTGATTTCCTCTCTTGTGACAAGAGCACTCAGTTCAGAGCACTGGCTAGAGGTTAGAACAGGACCATTTGAGATCATATTTGGATTAGGTGTAGCAGTGAATTTCCCAATCCCAAGCGGCTTCTTGTAGTAGCCAATGAATTCTGAAATTTTTTGAGGCATCTCAGTGATTCTAGCATCATTCTTTGAATAGATAGATAAAATAATGTTTTGATGTCTCTTGGTTTTCATGGCAGAGTGAAAAAATTGAGTCCACTTATCTCCATGAAGCCCCCAACTGATATCGAATTTTTGCCTATAAAAGGAATTTTCACATTCTAATAGTTTGGTATATTTCCTGACACACTCTTTTTCTTTTGATATCAGTGCTGGATTGAAAAGATCAGAATTCAGCTGCATTTGAACATCCAATAGTTCAGATTTGGCACTTGAAACCTGTTCACTGATGTGCATAAATGCCTCTTATTCAAAATTTTAAGTGTAGGTTTAAGTTTTTTGAGCTTGGAAAATAGCCTGTACATGTTATAGCCACCAATATTTTGGTTCCAGACAGAATTGACCAATTGCAGATAGTCAGGATGTTTAGCCCACATACTAAAGAATTTGAAGGGCTTTTTGCCATCAAAATTATCCTCACCAATAGTTACTAAGTCTGGGGAATGATCAGAGCACAGAGGCATTAGAAATTCAACCTGGCTAGTTGTATATTGGTGAATCCAGTCCTCATTAACCAGCACCTTATCAATTTTGCTACATACTCTTGCATACGCTTCTTGTTTGTTACACCATGAGAAATAACATCCAATTGTTTTGATATACAGTAACTGACAAGAAGATATGAAGTTTTCGAAATCCTCAGTTTCAGAGTCAGATACTTGTGCACCACCTAATTTCTCATCATTATTGGTTATGGCATTAAATCTCCTCCTACCAGCCAGGGACAATTAACTCTCCTTTTAAATATCAAAAGTTTTTCCCAAAGATTTTTCCTCCCCTCCATTTGATTAAGGGCATAGACTATTGTGACAAGACAAGATAATTTCCCTTCTTTAGATTTCATATCACAAGTCATATATTGTTCAGGTTTTTCAATACACTGAACTGAAAGGATATCTTCATCCCATAAAATCCATATTCTAGCATTATTTGTAGTCCCAACATTTGAAGTCCATTTCCAATTTCTTACAATTTTATTGGCAATCTTCTGCAATTTAACTTCATCCACTTTTGTTTCCAAGAGTGCTAACAAAGAAAGCTTATATTCATGAATGAATTGTTTAACAGTCACATGCTTAGAGGACTTATTGAATCCTCTAATATTCCATATGGCAAGATGCATTTCTATTGAGATGTTCCACCCCTATCTATGCAGCAGGGGTCTAAATCTATTTGTTGATCCAGTATGGTATAATGAGATGCTTGTATGTGAGATTCAAAAACATTTGTAGATTTGGCTCTTCTGGCAGCATTGCCTCTAATGACATTAGAAAATCCAGTGGAGTTAATGGTAGGAGAGTTGCCAGAATTATATACTTCAACATCCCAGGTCTATTATTGCATAAAACTTTGTTTTTCTCTCTTTGTTGCGCGTGCACATCTGCATGTGCATGTTTTCCAGAAACCACTTCAGGGCTAGCCAATACCTCTAAAATCCCAGGCCTTTTATTGCATAGAACTTTGTCATTCACTCTTTGCTGAACATGCACACCTGCCTGTGCATCTTTTATAGAACCCACTTCAGAGTCAGCTAGACCTGTATTATTTCCCTCATCATCCACCATATGAATATGATCAGTTTGCTCTGAAATAATCACTTTGTCAGATATTATTCCAGTAACAGAAGCATATGCTTCATTGACAGATTTTTTAGGAACCCACATCTTCTTTGAGGTATGCTTTCTACAATTCTGTGTATCATGTCCCACAACTTTGCACCAAGAACACCACTTTGGCTTTAAACTCATATAAAACATTCTGGTTGTAACATTTACCATCAGGGTCTTTGATAACTACATAATCAGGTAATGAATCATTCAAATGCAGTTTTACCTCCAATAATACTCTGGCATAACTCAATCTTTGCCTTGTAGCCGTGAGTTTATTAGTAGTAATTGGACATCCTATTAGACTTGAAACCTTGCTAATACCAATGGGACTCCATAAATTCAGTCTCAGATTTGGAAATTGAACCCAAATAGGGTAAGTTTGGTCCTGGATCCTATCAATATCAGTGTCAATAGTCCATGGCTTGAGGATAAATGGCCTAGACTCAAAGAACCATAGACCAGCCTCAAGAACTTCCATCTTTTGCTTCTCTGTTTGAAACTCAAATAGGAAGACCCCCTGTTTAATCAATGAAACTTTTGAAATAGAAATTCTACCCTAAAGTTTAGAAACATAGGACTCCATTGATCTAAACTTAACATTTAATCCAATCACATGCCCCACTAAGGCAAATTTCCATAGATCTGCACCTTCACCCCATTCTTCTTCATTAAACGTGGCAGTATTTGAATGGGAAGAAGGGATAAAATCCAATGATAGATCATTTCTATTTTTCCTATTATCAGCAAATAGCTAACAAAAGATTTCCTTATACCTTGATCATTCTTTTCTGAATTAACATTTTCATCACAGATTTCCTCTTTTGATTTTCCATTGTCTCGAATAAGATTCTCAGCAGGAGGATTCTCATCCAGATGAACTTTATCTAGATTAAGATTCCTAGCAGGAGAATTCTCATCCAGATTAGCTACATTCATAAGAGAACTATTATCATTCATATTTTTATTCGCATCCAAATCAGATTCAACATCCTCATCTACATCATCAGCCTAAAGAAAAGAGCAGGGAGAACTACTTAACTGACGATCAACATGAAGACCAGAGATGGATCGAGGTTGAAGCTCTACTAATGGCTCTGATCTTGCAAGAATCTCAGTCATCAGCATCTTTATCCTAGCTCTCTTAGGTCAAGTGCTTTCCATTTGAGGATTCGAGATACTCACTGTTCCATCCAAAACATCTCCAGATCCAGAACCAGATGAGGAGACTCCAGATCCAGATGAGGAGGAGAAGACAAACATTGAATCTCTCAGCTCTTCACTTAAGATCTTCTTGCTTCTATTCTTCTTCTTCTTCCCCATTACAGAACCAGGCGGGTGCACGTTAGCAGGGGAAAATTCGCCTGCTAAAATGCACCATGAAAACAGCCATGTTTGGGGTGAAAGTTGATATCTTTATTGCTGAATCTATTACACATTTATCGATTACAGATTCAAAGTAAAATTAGTCTTTTTATAAGATTTTCTTACACAATAAAAATAATAAAAATACAACTCTCGTCAAACAGCACAGAGATCGTTTATCGGTCTTCTGCTTGTGTGGGATCTTAGTCTGTGACAGGGACGTTGATATCCGTGAACCACCAAACGATCAGATCAGATCCGAAGCTTTGTCGATTCGCGAAGGAATCAAGAAGCCGAAGCGCTTATCTCGACAGTAGCGAGATAATTGCTCTTCTTAAGATCACCGTAACGGGGTAATCTTAAGGGACGAACCGGGCTGTAGATCTGACGAACTCCTCTTCTTTATGATGAAGAATCCACTGAAGTCTCCTCCTCCTCTCTGAAATTCGTGGCTCTTCAGTCCTCAATCCGACAGGGCTTCGCCAATGTTTAAGAATTCTAGATCTGAAAAAATAAAGGCCCTAGGACTGTATTTATAGGCTCCGGGGGAATCTAGGCGGTTAAAACTACATAATCAGCGAAAAAACTCCTTTTTAGGGCTACGGACACCCTCGGGCGTCTTGGCGAGGCCGAGACACCCTCGGGTGTCTCAGCGAGGTTGGCGAGGCCGAGACACCCTCGGGTGTCTCAGCGAGGCCGAGACACCCTTGGGTGTCTCGGCTAAACCGAGACACCTTGGGGTGTCTCAGTTGGGTCGAGACACCTCGGGGTATCTTAGCTTAAGCTGAGACTATCGTTTTACGTTCTGTTTTTGCATTCGTCGTATTTTCCTCTTCCGAACTTGGATTTACGTGATTCAGGATGTGTTGGAAAGCCGATGAGGATATCTACAGGCTCCCATGATTGAATCATACATGGAATAACTGAGAAACGGGGAGTGTTCCGCCTTTCATAAATGATGCGGGGCTCCCGATCAGCTTTTGTTTTCGTTATTCCGAAGTTCCATTACTTCGTCTGACCCGTCGACTCACTTCATGTGTATGTCGTTGTCAAACAAGCTCTTGTAACTCAAATACTAACGTTCATCATCTTCTCTTTGTCTCGACCCGCGTGTGGGGACCTATAGGTAATTTTGGACGCCTACAGATACCCCCTCCAAAGTGTTTCAGTCTCATTCTTTTATAGAGGAGGCTACAATACTTTGGATATGATTAGTCCGACCTTCAGTCGGTGTAAAAGGACCTGTAGTTAGCTTTGATTCTTAACCCTTTCGATTTTCAATCTATTCGATATTTTGACGAATAGTCGAAATTCTCTCGGCGCTGCGTTTATCGTCTGGCCGTCGTCAAAATCTTGAATCAAAATCGGTGAGTTGATTTTGGCTCGTATCATCGAGTCGACTTTGAACTAACTGTCTTCATCATGACATATTGATTCACATTGACTTTCATCGTAACGCGTTGACTGATGTTGACCTAGGGTTACGCGTTGGTCGGCGTTAACCTAGGGTTTCGAATTGCCCGGCGTTAACTTTTTCGTCACAACGTGTTGACTGGCGTTGACCTAGGGTTATGCGTTGACCAGCGTTAACCTAGGGTTTCAGATCGCCCGGCTTTGACTTTTTTTTATCGTAACGCGTTGACCTAGGGTTACACGTTGACCGACGTTAACCTAGGGTTTTGAATCGCTCAGCGTTGAATTTTTTTATCACAACACATTGATTGGCGTTGACCTAGGGTTACGCGTTGACCTAGGGTTACACGTTGACCGGCGTTCACCTAAGGTTTCAAATCACCTGGCGTTGATTTTTTTATCGTAACGCGTTGATTAGGATTGACCTAGTGTTACACGTCGACCAACGTTGACCTAGGGTTTCGGATCTAAGGTTTCAAATCACCTGGCGTTGATTTTTTTATCATAACGCGTTGATTAGGATTGACCTAGTGTTACACGTCGACCAACGTTGACCTAGGGTTTCGGATCGTCCAACGTTAATATAGTTTATACTCGTACGTTTGCTGGAGTATACACAGTTTAAGCTCTTAAGGTATTGGAGCATAGCAGTCTTAATAGTCGGGGTTGCAGGACCAACTGTTAAAGCTGATTCGTCTGCAGATATGGATCTTATCCCGAAGTTGTTGGATGCTCGAGTCACGAGACTAGTTAATAAAGATGGTGCATCAATGACTTTCACACTTATAGGATTTTTGGCAAATTCTCAGCCATCAATGGATTTGATGAGCCTTTACCGACTACCATTTGAGTCGGGCTAGCATACGGATTGTTTAAGTCCGTTCCGCATGTGATGTTGTGCTAAGAGAGTTAACTCTCTTAGTGCTACGATATTGAATACGTAGACTTCGTCTTTCTTATGGGAATAGACTACCCGACAACACATGTTAGGCGCTGACTTATCCCTACTTAGGCTTTGGGATAAAATTCCCCAGACTAGAATTCTGGTGTCTTTTTCAATCGGTGAAAGACTAAACCGGCAACGCGTGTTAGGCGTTGACTTATCCCTACTTAGGATTCGGAATAAAATTCCTCGTACTTGTGAAGCACGGATTTTGGTGTTATTAATAATAATCTGCCACAATATCGAATATGTAGGCTTTTGTTCTTTTTATGGTCAAGGACTAACAGACAACGCGTGTTAGGCGCTGACTTATCCCTACTTAGGCTTCAGGATAAAATTCTCCGCGCGTGTAAGGCATGACTTTTGGGAGTTGAAGGATGGGAGAGGAAGAATTTTATATTCTATCTCCCGAAACCGAAGAGGAAGAATTTTATATTCTATCTCCAGTTACCAAGGAAACTCGAAGTGAGATCTTCACCCTAAGAATCCGGAAAAGTGAAAGTAGAAGTGGGATCTCCACTCCGAGAATCAGAAAGATTCAAGCAACCCTAACTTTTATAGGATTGGTTGCTTAATCCAAAAAAAATTCCTCATTTATTAAGGTGAAATTCTGATTTCGGCCCTAACTTTTATAGGTTTGACCGAATAGGAAAAAGGTGGAAGTCTTTTGTTTATCGAAAGGGGCATTCCGGTCTTGATCCTAATTATCTATAGGTTTGACCAAGTGAGGTTGGAGACAATTCTAACTTTTGTAGATTTGATTGCTTAAATAAAAGTAGACCTCTCGTTCATGGAAGGAATCGAGAGGGGATTTTGGTTGTGATCCTAACTGTTTAAAGGTTTGACTGAGATGGGAATTTGAGACGACCCTAACTATTAAAGGTTTGATCGTTCAATTTATGGACCTCTCGTTCATGGAAGGAATCGAGAGGGGATTTTGGTTGTGGTCCTAACTGTTTAAAGGTTTGACCAAGATGAGAATTTGAGACGATCCTAACTGTTTAAAGGTTTGATCGTTTAATTTGTGGACCTCTCGTTCATGGAAGGAATCGAGAGGGGATTTTGGTTGTGGTCCTAACTGTTTAAAGGTTTAACCAAGTAGACAGTGGAAGTGGGAGTACAAAATACAATGGGAGTGTTGACTTGTACAAGTCGTTCAGAGGGGGTTCCTGGTGTTAAGTGACAAATACTTAACATGGAGAGGTTTGATAATCATCAATGATCAGGAGATTAAAATTCTGAATACTATATCCAGACTCTAACAATGAGAATGTTGAGTGCACAGACGTAGCGGGAGTTTGAATGGGAGTTTCTTATTCATCACCTTCTTGTCGTGACCGGGTTATCCCTAAGAATATACTATATAGAATTCTCTCGGGAACTTCCCGTTACATGAATTATCCACCGCCAGCTTTCTTCACGAAACTGGGTCTAATATTGCACTCAGTTGCATGACGGGGTTATCCTTAAGAATACCAGGCATGGTACTCTCTAGGAACTCCCCGTGAAAGAAAGAAAACAGTTTAGACTCATATACCTATTGGAGTGTCAGGGAGCAGTTTAATCTCTTATACTGGTTGGAGGATTGAGAAGCAGTTTATACTCTTCGGAGTGTGAAGGAGCAGTTTATACTCTTATACTTTTCGGAGTGTCAGGGAGCAGTTTAACCTCTTATACCGGTTGGAGGATTGAGAAGCAGTTTATACTCGTATACTCTTTGAAGTGTGAAGGAGCAGTTTATATTCTTATATTTTTCGGAGTGGTGCGCCGTCATTCGGCTTATTCTAGTTTTATGGCGCCAGAGTCGATTAGATCTTGAATCATGTTCTTTAGACCAAAACGAACCTCAATAGGATGGAGAACTCTCCTGTGGTACGCACAGTAGTTTGCGTCCGTAATCCTCTTAGCTCCCTCCTGATCTTTAATAGGTGGTAGCTCAATCTCACCGTTATTGAGGAGGTATTCAAAAATATCCGGAACTTCCTCATCCTTGAAAGAGTACTCTTTTTGGAGTCTCGGATCTGGAGTCCTTTGCTGCTTTTGAGGTTGTTGTTGTGACGTCTGATTATTATCACTAGCAACCACAGGCCTTGACTGCTGGCTTCTTTCGGTCTTCTTCCTTCTGAGGAAGCGTTCGGCTTGTTCGCCGCGCACCTTCAAGTCTTTCCAAGTGTTGGACAGTGCGACTCCCATAACTTTTAATATCTCAATAGATAGGTTGTTATGATATGTGTGGAGGATGAAGTCTTCCGTGATCGGATCTCGGCAGTTCATCGCCTTATTTCGGAAATGTTTGATGAAGTCGTCGACTGTCTCTTCGTCTTCTTGCTTCTCATCGAAGAGTGTCCTGATGGATATCTCAGCATCATCGTCAAAGAAGTTACCGAGGAGTGAGCTTTCCATATCGTCCTAGCTGTTGATGCTTCCAGGCTTGAGATGACGGTACCAATCGAAAGCTGGCCCGTGAAGGGTGCCGACGAATGACCGAACCATCAAGGCTTCATTGCCGGAGATCATGCTCAAGTAGGACTTGAAGTAGATTAGATGCGGAGTGGGCAAGCCCTTCCCATCGAACGACGTGAAGTTGATCAGGTTGAACTTTGCCGGATACGGGATCGAATCCCACTCTCTCGGGTAAGGACACGGAATGCCGGTCTTCTTTACCTCTCGAGCAGACATTAGAGTATTAATTTTGCTCTCGAGGTCTTTCATATTCTCATCCTCGTCTGTATCATGTTTTGGACGATTTTCGAGAGGAATACTGGGGCTACCACCAGTGTTATCATCATTGGTGGGACCACCCCCAGCATTTTGGTCAACAGGGGGGTTATCAGCATTGATGTGTTCATCCACATCTGAATTGCTAGCTGTTTGGCTGACATCATCACGACGACTAGATTTAACTATCTGATTCGACAAGGCTCGGATCTGTTGGTCGTGCATTTGTCTCATCTCCTGCATAGCCATTTTTATTTCGATTTTAAATGCTTGCTTCTGCTTGGCTAGAGCATCCTCAACCATTTTGGTTATTGTTTGTTGGAAATTTGTAGTAAAAAGACAATGAAAGAAAAATTTGACTTGTATTTCTCTCAAAATCAATTACAATTTGGATTCCGATTACAAAAGAGAGGAGAATGAATTTGATTCTCCCCTTTGTTTAAAACTGGGTTCTTCACGGTGGCGATGAGATGCCTCCCTCGAATGCTCGCGTCGAGTTTGCTTCTCGTTAACGATCCGAACGTCTTGATTCACTGGAACGTGGTCTTCTCCTCACGATTTGATACTGTGGAGAACTCGTGTGGCAAGTCTTAGAACTCAGAGCGAGTTTTAGAAGAACTTGCAGAGCAAGTTTGAAACTATGACCGAGTTTAGAAGAACTTGCAAGGCAAGTTTTAAAACTCTAGACGAGTTGATAACTCAGATCGAGTTTGAAACTCTATAAAAGAGTTGATTTAAACCGAAAGTTCGGTTAATAAGCCAAGGCCGAATAATCTCAAAGGGTTCAATAAAAGCCTTCCAAAATGATTCAAAAGCTCCTTCAAGTTGCTGATCTCCAAAGCTCCTTGTTGCTGCAGAACGCGGCAAGATGCTCGATCCGGGATCCCCAAAAAGTCAGCCCTTTTGACCGAATATCCCTTTGTTGATGAGAGAAAATTCGATCCCTGAACTCAATTGAGTTTTTGGTATTTATAGGGGATTAAGGGTGGTAACTACCCCCTTAATCCGCTCTTAAGTGGGGCGAAAATCCCTCAAATCGTGGGGGAAAAACAGTTCCTGGAACTGTTCATTGCGTGCTTTGAACGAGTCAAACGCTAAAAATAGCGTTCAGGGCCCGAACTCTGCGTTTCTGGACCTGAAACGTAGAGTTAGGCCTGAAAACGCACATTTGGGCCTGTTTAAAGGCTGAAAACGCACAGGTCGTGCTGTTTTGGAGATAAACTCTGCGTTTTAGGCTGAAAACGCAGAGTTGGGCCTGTTTAAAGGCTAAAAACGCACAGTTCGTGCTGTTTTGGAGATTAACTCTACGTTTAAGGCTGAAAACGCAGAGTTGGGCCTGTTTAAAGGCTGAAAACGCACAGTTCGTGCTGTTTTGGAGATTAACTCTGCGTTTAAGGCTGAAAACGCAGAGTTGGGCCTGTTTAAAGGATGAAAACGCACAGTTCGTGCTGTTTTGGAGATTAACTACGCGTTTAAGGCTGAAAATGCAGAGTTGGGCCTGTTTAAAGGCTGAAAACGCACAGTTCGTGCTGTTTTGGAGATTAACTCTGCGTTTAAGGCTGAAAACGCAGAGTTGGGCCTTTTTAAAGGCTGAAAACGCACAGTTCGTGCTGTTTTGGAGATTAACTTTGCGTTTTGATGTTGAAAACGCTGGTTCGCCCTGTACGTTTTGGCTCTGTAATGCAGAGGCGAATCTTAGGCGGGCTTGGCGAGCTTCAGGCTAAGTCCAATGTTCTGACGAAGTCCGGTCTCGCAGACGGACTTCAGAACATAACTTGCTACGAAGAACAGGTCATAACTTTCAAACCGTACGTCGGAATTGGACGAATTATATATGAAAATCGGCTATCTCAACGAGACGGGGCCATCCGAACCGAGCCGAAGGCTTTGGTTCGCTTCCTCCGTTTCGCCAAATTCCTTACGGTTTGAGAGATATCTGCATTCTAATATGAAGAGACCGTCAATTTGTAGTCTCTTTTGCTAGAGCTTTGCACATATCGTCCTCTTGTAATCTTCGTCTTGGCTTCTTGAGAATATGAGAGTCGTCAGATTGTAACTCCCGATGTTGATTATGAATGCTGTTGAATTAGAGCTTTCATCAGTTATCGTGAAGGTCGTCAGATTGTAGCCTTCTACGTGAAAGTCCTCAAATTGTAGCCTTCTGGAAGTCGTCAGATTGTAACTTCCATCATCCGTGTTTTGATGGGGGATCATCTATCTATTGTGATTTTTAGACAGCCTACAGTTATTTCCTCAGTGTTAATCATAAACACTTCACGGGATTGTCCGGGACTGGATACGATAGCCTCTGAAGCGACTGTCGAGCAAGCATCTGACGCTTCATCGTCTGAGGATAGTCCTTTATTCTGTTGGCCTTCTTGTTTTGATGATGTTTAACAAATAATTTACCACTAATGTTGTTTATCTAGTATTTGTGTTTTCTTATTTATTATAGACAAATAACATAGTTGGAGGTTGGATGGATTGCGCTTCAACGATCATATCAAGAGAAGGTTGGCGGAATAGTGGAGTGAAGCAATGCACAATTCAAAGTTAAAGATCAAGTTCAAGCTTCATCCGCGAGATTACCAAGTCAAGCATATTGAAGACCAATCAAGCTTGGGTAATTTAGTTTAGGAGTTTATATTATGTGTGTTAGTACTTTAAGCTCAATCATACACACACATACATGTTTTAGTTTTGTATATATATAGTTATATATATACATATATGTTTTGGTTTGATAGTTTTTCAAGTTTTACTATGAAACAATTGAATAGAATTAGAAAACATATTTTTGTTTCATACTTATATGCATATATATGATTTCATCAGTCAGTTCAATGAAATCATCTTTTAGTGCATTATATGTGTATTTTGATAAAATACTACATTCATTATTTATAGACTTCATAACAATAGTTTTTTTCAAGTCTATAAAATCATCTTGTAATGTTTCAAAAGTTGGTTTAAGTCAAAACATCAAATTCATGTGTTTACATTTTCATGTTTTGGACTATTTTGTAAAATAATGATATTTTTCATTTGGGAAGTCCTTTTTGATAACCAGTTATTGTAGCATGTTTATTATCATGTCTACAATCATTCCCCAAAGTTTTATATTTTTTGGAATCTATTTGATATTTTTAAACAGCGTTTTAAAATCAGATATACAGTTTTTGAGTAGTATTCGGTCGACCGCACCGGTCGACCGCTCATTTGATCTTTCGACAGCATGCAGCAGAGAGTTGGTCGGTCGACCGGTCCGGTCAACCGAAAGCTCCATCGGTCGACCGCCGGAATTTCCGGTCGACCGACAATATGACCGTTGGAGTTCAACGGCCATTTTCTGAGCTGATTCTTCTGGGGCTTTTTGGACTTTTACTTAGTGGTTTGGCTGAGATTTTGAGTGGGTATAAATAATTGTTGGCCTTCTTGTTTTGATGATGATTAACAAACAATTTATCACTAATGTTGTTTGTCTAGTATTTGTGTTTTCGTATTTGTTGTAGACAAACAACATAGTTGGAGGATGGATGGATTGTGCTTCAACGATGATATCCAAAGGAGGTTGGCGGAATGTCGGATTGAAGCCTATACAATTCAAGATCAAGTTCAAGCTTCATCCGCAAAGTGTACCAAGTCAAGCTTATTGAAGATCAAGATCGGCTTGGGTAATCTAGTTTAGGTTTTATATTATGTGTGTTAAGTACCTTAAGCTCAATATCATATACACACACGTATTTGGTTTCTATGTATATATATAGTTATATATATACATGCATGGTTTTGGGTTTTTCATGTTTTGAATACTTTTGCAAAATAATAAGATTTCACAATTGAGAAATGCAAATTGGAAAATTCTTTTTGTAACATGTTCAAAATATCATTTGCAAACATTTCTCAAAGTTTCATCAAGTTTGGAATTGATTTGTTATGTTTAAAGGAATTTACAAATTCACGTTTTCGTTCGTGCACATGTTCGTGCATGTTTTACAAAACTGATGATTTTTCACGAATGCGAAGTGATATTTGAAAAATTCTTTTTCTGACATGTTTATCTACATATTTAGAAACTTCCCACAAAAGTTTACTATTTTTGGAGTTGCTTTACTGTGCCTAATTGATTTTACAAAATCGTGTATCACAGCAGTTTTTCAGAAACTGTATTTCTGTGTTAAAACATTTATTTATCTCAACTGGAAAAATATTTTTCAGAAATTCTTTCTCTAATATGTTTGTATACATGTCTAGAACATTTCCTCAAAATTTTATAATTTTTGGAGCTGTTTTACTATTTTTAACCGATTTTATAAAATCGGATATACCTGGGACGTCTCCTGCGACTCTGAACTTGTTTTCGGTCGACCGCGTTTTTCATCGGTCGACCGCTGGAGTCCCAACGGCTCTTTTTAGAGCCGTTGAAGATGGTTTTTTGGTCTTTTGACTTGGGATTTTTGGCTGAGTTTTGAGAGGGTATAAATACCCATTGCTGATCTCTTTTCAAACTATCTAAGAAGTTTTTAAACAAGTTTTAAACAAGGGTTTAAGTGTGTTTAAGGGTTTGTTTTTGTTTGTGAAGAAGTTTTCACAAGTGGAGGAGATCATCTTCTTGTTTGGGCTCCAATCTCCATCTCTCCATCTTGTCTTCCATTGAGAAGTTTTCTAAACTCTACTCTAGCTTTCATTTGTTATTTGTTAATTATCAATTCTATTAAAGCTAGCTTTATATTGAGTTTAGATTTGATTTCACTCATTGTTACACACACCCACTTTGAGCTTATTGTATTTGCATTCATAATATATTAGGGTTGTGAGAGTTGTAGCATTGAGTGTGAGCTTTTATTGTGTTCTCATCCATATTAGAGAACAATTTATATTTGTTACATTGTGAGATTGTTAGGTTTTCGGTGAGCTAGAAACCGAGTGTGGTGTGAAAGTTTTCGGTGAACTAGAAAACCGATTGTGAGGAGTGACGTTGATCGGTGAGCGTTGAAAACCGATACTGTGAGGTGTAAACGTTGTTCGGGTGAACGTAGAAAACCCGGTTGTGATAGTGGAATTCTCCCCGGGAGTGGGGAGCGGAGACGTAGGACGGAAGGTCCGAACTCCGTGATCATATCGTGTGTTTGTGATTGCATTGGCGTTCTTATTCTTGTTTTCATATCTTATATCGCCTTTGTGTATTGCTCATCATATTACCCTATCACTTGTGTAGATTGTTTATTTTACCCTTGTGTTGTTTATATATCCTTGCATATATACATATTCATCATATAGGATATATCTCTTTGTTGTTCATATTACTTATCCTAGCTCATATACATTGTTGTATTTCATACTTGCTAGGATAACTTGTTAATAAGTTTTAATTGGCATTTAATCGGATTAGATTAGCATAAGACCCTAATCACCCCCCCTCTAGGGTCTAACAATTGGTATCAGAGCTTGGTGCTCTTTGATTTAAGGTCTAATCGCCTTGAGTTAAAGATCCAAGTTATCTTTTTGTGCTAATCTTGTTTTGATTGCATTTGCATCTTGCTTGCATATTTTTACAAATTATGAATATGAATGATGCATCTTGTTTAGGCTATGATTCTAGTGTTGCTCCTAGATTAGACAATTTCCCCTATGCCCAATGGTGTGTTAGATTTAAACTATTTGTTAGATCTAAACATTTTGATTTATGGGAAATTATAGATGATGCTTATATTGTGCCCATTTTGGAGAAATCCAAGTGGAATAAAAATGATCATCGCATGTTTACTATGAACAACATTTTGTTAGAATATTTGTTAAATGCTTTTAACTCATCTATGTCTAACAAGTTTGTTCATTTTGATAGTGCTTACACCTTATGGATATTTATAGAAGCACATCAAGGAGACTTGGAGGCGATCCGACAAGCTTTGGAGGATCCTAATCATATTGTTTGTTTGTGATTGCATTGGCGCACTTCCTTTTATGTTCATATCTTATATCGCCTTTGTATATTGCTTGTTGATTATATTGCCCACTATCTAGTTTAGATTGTTTACCCTTGAGTTTATATATCCTTGCACATACATTGCATATACCTCTTTGTTAGGATATATCTTGTTGTTCATATTGCTTATACTAGCTCATATACATTGTTGTATTTCATACTTGTTAGGATAACTTATTAATTATTTTAATTACCATAAAATCGGATTAGATTAGCATAAGACCCTAATCACCCCCCTCTAGGGTCAAACATATTCATCCTCAGATAGTCCCTACGTCTAGTAGTTCCCACGCGTAGCTGATTCAGACGATGTGAAATGAGGGGGTCTGAACTTGAAGGTCGAGTCGATTTTCCCTTATCAACCATGTTGGTGGTAACTACGGGTTGTTCAGGCCCGACGGCTTCTAACTGGAGCCGAGACATTAGTTGGGCTATCCCCGAATTGACTCTTCTTCCTGGAGTGAAATTAGGGTTGGAACTATTCGAACTAATCAGAGACTTCCCCTTATCGACCATGCTGATAGTAACTGCTGGGAGTTCATCATCTTGAATAACCGATCATTTTTTGCGAAAATATCTTGATTTGGGCTTTGATGCTTTAATGAAGATCCTCTCAAATACCGAGACCAACTGTGGAGTGGTCCTGGGGCAGCTACACACTGATAATACTACCCTAATAATTTTGGTATACAGACAGTGAGAGTCCGCTTTCTGGGTACCTCTCTTTCGAGATTTATTCGTACCCCCAGCCCGATAGTACAACTCATCGACGTTGCGGTCAGAGTAACTTATCGGCTGTTTACATGAATTCTCAGGTATAACGCGTTCGTCTGCTTGACGCGTTTTCTTCTGAGTAAAAAATGCCTTGTTGGCGTTGTAGGCGTCAAAAAATGTTTACGGACATCCAAACACCTCTCAAGACAAGATAGAAGAACAATATACACATCATCAGGCAACACAACGCAGCGCCTCAGGACAAGGTGCCGCGGCTAAGGCGCGGCAGTCCAGGGTGCCGCGGCCAAGGCGCGGCAGCCAATGGTGCCGCGGCCAAGGCGCGGCAGTCCAAGGTGCCGCGGCTAAGGCGCGGCAGCCCATGGTGTCGCGGCTATTATGAGAGGTATTGTGGCAGTTGTGAGGCAGTTATTCGATGATTTTTTGGAGTCCACGTGGCGGAATATCAGAAATAGAACGTGTGCTGACGTGGACAAGCGGTTAAACCACGAAAAAAGTGGTTAAAAGTCGTGGGAGAGCGGTTTCAAGCACGATGAAACGTGCTGGTAACCGCCTCTTTGGCCGCGGCAGCCTGTACTGCCGCGCCAATAGCCGCGGCAGGATAGATTCGTTTTCAAATCTTTACTTCGATAAACGAAGGAGAGATCCTTAAACAACCTCTCGATCTACGAATCGGTGGTCCACGAACTAAAGCGTTCCCGGCACAGGCAAAGTCCCACAAAAGCAGGAGTTGATAAACAATTTCTGTGTTATTTTCTCGAGAGTTGTATTTTCTTTTATTTTCATTGTAATTCTTTGTAAACGATCAAAGTTTTAATGGAATCTGCAATGGAAACAACTTTCGCTGAAAATAAACTGGCGATCACAGTGGGAGCCAGCAGCTCGCTGCCGAGGCCGCAGTGTCGCAGCCGATTAAGATCATCGTCACTGAAGAGATCGAATATGAGTTCGATCAAGCCAAATTTGAGGAATACCTGTCATCCTCATCTTCAAAATCTCCCTCGCCCCGCAGGTGTAAGAAGATTTCCTCTCCTAAGAGAGTTTCTAAGTCTTCAATTCCAACGAAGACCACAGGCGAAGATTCTCGCCAAGTTCTCTCCAAGGAATCTGCCTGCAACATTTCTGCTCCGAGTGACCCCGCACCAGTTAAGGAGTCACCGAATCAAAATGAACCAGCATTGACGAAGAGAGCTCGTCAAAGACAGCGTCAACGTCGCGCTCGTCAATTGGCAAAGGCTTTGCAACAAACCGACGGGGTCCATTATTATACGGACCTAAAGTCGAGGAATCAAAAGATGGTTCAGTTGCCTAAAAGGCAAGATAATCACATCTCTGCACAGCTTACGACAGAGGAATGGACTCTGGTCAAAAGAGCCCGTTCTACCCTGAAGGAGCGTATACAAAGGCGTCAAGCAAAAGCTGCTCACGCTCAACAAGCGCAGGAAAACAAGAAGGAAGTGGTATCTGGAAAACCACAGAAGAACTGTAAAGTTTGGGTTCCCAAAAATGAGAACACCCAAAGAATACAGAGGAAGCTAGTCTTCAACCGCGGTAGCACAGACTATCGCGGCTTATCATATAACCGCGGCAATACGTACTGCCGCGGCTCATCATATAACCGCGGCAGCCCATACTGCCGCGGCACATCATACAACCGCGACAACGAGAACACCCAAAGAATACAGAGGAAGCTAGTCTTCAACCGCGGCAGCACAGACTGTCGCGGCTTATCATATAACCGCGGCAGTACGTACTGCCGCGGCTCATCATATAACCGCGGCAGCCCATACTGCCACGGCATTTCATACAACCGCGACAGTTATGGCTCCTTAGTTTGGCATTTGACAATCAGGGCAAAGCCCCAACTAAAGAACAGTCAAACCCGGCAAGTAAACCCTTAGTGGTTTCTTATATAGGGGGTCGTAAACACCCTCCTGTCAGAACTGCACCAGTCCAGAACGAGAGAATACCAGTTCACTCTCGTCTAGGACCGATGAAGACACCATTCCCGCAAGGGGGTGGATTTAAAAATTCAACCTTGGATCGCTCAGAAGCGACAACAAGTCGTCCTGCGCACGTTAACAAGGTTCAGAAGAAAGAGATAGGTTGCTCAAATCGTAACAACGATGAGCTGTACTATCAGAAAAATAACTCAAGAAAAAGAGTTGTACAAGAAAACGAGTCTCACTGCTCCTGTGAGAGACTCATCAAGGCAGTGCTGATGGAATGCGGATGCTCCAAGACTGATTCAACAAGAGTCTCCGTATTCCAAAGACTTTCCAATGAAGCGTCAAGACCTAAGGTGAGGCGTTTCAACAAAAAGAAACAGGTAGTTCGACAAGATGAGTTCCCCGAGGTCACTATCAACATGACCAACAAAGGGAAGCAAAAGTCGGTCAATCCCGACCCTGATTTCTCTCCAGGAGGGAGAGTTGAGCGGGGTCTTTCTCAAAGGATGGCGCGGTTACAAAGAAGAGCCAACCTACGACGAGACTACAGGAAAATGCACGAGGGGCTATCTTCAGATGAAGAAATGTCAGATACTTGTTCAGCCATTGCATCGGACGATACCAGTGAAGAAAACGGGCATCCCATACCCGTATCCGAGGGAGTGGGACCTGATTCCTTATCCCCAGAAATTTAATTTGATTAACTTTACTCCTTTTGATGGCAGGGGTTCACCAACTCAGCACTTGATTTATTTTAAGTCGCATCTCGGCGCAATATCCGGTAACGAAGCCCTGATGGTTCGGTCATTCGTGGGGACCCTTCGCGGGCCTGCTTTCGATTGGTACCGACGTCTTAAGCCCGGGAGTATCACTAGCTGGGAGGATATGGAAGAACTATTCCTCACCAACTTCTTCGACGACGACACAGAAGTCTCGATCGGCACGTTGTTGGACGAAAAGCAGAAGGACGGGGAATCTGTTGATGTCTTTGTCAAGCGATTCCGGGACAAAGCAGTGAACTGCAGAGATCCACTTACTGAGGAATTTATTCTACAAACATGTCATAATAACCTGTCCTTGGATGTATTAGAAGTGGTAGGGGTTGTTCACTCTAAGACTTGGAAAGAATTGAAAATGAGGGGTGAACAGGCTGAGCGCTTTCTCAAGAGAAAGAATTTGGAGAGAGGTTTGCCACCAGCCAATAATCAGAATCAGAAGCAGAACTTTAATCCTCGAGGCAGAGGAAGAGGGTCGGTGGCCGCTGTCGATGCACATCAAACGTCACAACAGCCACCGCAGCAACAACCGCCACAATCATCCTTTCAGTTGGCGCCAAGTCAGGAATACTCTTTCAAAGATGATGAAGTTCCGGTCATCTTCAAATACTTGTTAGAGAACAACAAGATCAAGCTTCCACCGGTCACAAACCAAGAAGAAGCAACGAAGATCAATGACCCAAAATATTGTGCATATCACAGAAGGGTCCACCATCCTACTAAGACATGTTATGTCTTAAAAGATAAAATACAAACATTAATTGATGTTGGTATTGTGACGCCGAAGCCAAAGGAGAAGAAAGTAGGCGCAAACGCGGTCTCTATTAGCTTCGGATCAGTTCCTTTGTCCTGGTTTTAAGCCGAACCAGTATCAAAGGTTAAAATGCAAACCATCAACGATGACCCTCATGGACAGCGCCAGAAGGGGCTTGTATCTCACACAACCCCCACTACAGGAAAATGCACGAGGGGCTATCTTCAGATGAAGAAATATCAGATACTTGTTCAGCCCTTGCGTCAGACGATACCGCATCCAGTGTTGGACGAGCCAGAGAATCATTCGCGATCACGTCGGATCAACTAGCTCAAATGCTACAAGAAGCGTTGGCTAAACAACGCGAAGAAATTAGAGCTGAGTTCAAAACCGAAATGGAGTTGACTATGCAGCAGATGCGGGATTTGCAGGTTCAGCAACACCAACCGGAATCAAGCCAAAGAGCAGAATCCAGTCGGCGTAATGAAGAGGATGAGACCATCTTTGAAGATCCTCCTCCAGATAAAGACAACTCCGGAAGCGGTCCGACAAAGTCATCCACTCAACCTCCGCAGATCTACTTGAAGAAGAGTGAGGAAGAAGACAAGAAGATGCATTATCTCGAGAGCAAAGTCAACGCTCTGATGACAGCCCAAGAAGTGATGAAAACGGGCATTCCATACCCGTACCCGAGGGAGTGGGACCTGATTCCTTATCCCCAGAAATTTAATTTGATTAACTTTACTCCTTTTGATGGCAGGGGTTCACCAACTCAGCACTTGATCTATTTCAAGTCGCATCTCGGCGCAATATCTGGGAACGAAGCCCTGATGGTCCGGTCATTCGTAGGAACCCTTCGCGGGCCTGCCTTCGATTGGTACCGACGCCTTAAGCCTGGGAGTATCACTAGCTGGGCAGACATGGAAGAGTTATTCCTCACCAATTTCTTCGACGACGACACGGAAGTCTGATGGGGAATCGGTTGACGTCTTTGTCAAACGATTCCGGGACAAAGCGGTGAACTGCAGAGATCCACTCACAGAAGAGTTCATCCTACAGACATGTCACAACAACTTGTCATTGGATGTGTTAGAAGTGATGGGAGTTGTGCCCTCTAAAACTTAGAAGGAATTGAAAGTGAGGGGTGAACAGGCTGAACGCTTTCTCAAGAGGAAGAATTTGGAGAGGGGTCTTCCACCAGCTGCTAACAATCAAAAACAGAACTTTAATCCTCGAGGCAGAGGAAGAGGGTCGGTGGCCGCTGTCGATGCACATCAAACGTCACAACAGCCACCGCAGCAACAACCGCAACAATCATCCTTCCAGTTGGCGCCAAACCAGAATCAACAGCCTTCGAAGCAGTTTAAGAATTCTGAGCCCAGATTCCCAAAGGAATACTCTTTCAAAGATGATGAAGTTCCGGTCATCTTCAAATACTTGTTAGAGAACAACAAGATCAAGCTTCCACCGGTCACAAACCAAGAAGAAGCAACGAAGATCAATGACCCAAAGTATTGTGCATATCACAGAAGGGTCCACCATCCTACTAAGACATGTTATGTCTTAAAGGATAAAATTCAAACATTAATTGATGTTGGTATTGTGACGCCGAAGCCAAAAGAGAAGAAGGTAGGCGCAAACGCGGTCTCTATTAGCTTCGGATCGGTTCCTTTGTCCTGGTTTCAAGCCGAGCCAGTATCAAAGGTCAAGATGCAAACCATCAACGATGACCCTCATGGACAGCGCCAGAAGGGGCTCGTATCTCACACAGCCCCCAACGGCGAAATCCTTTGGGTTCATCCGGATTTGCTTGAAGATGAACAGTGGACGACACCCACATCAAAGAAGAAGTCAAAAGGCAAGGGAAAGGAGAAGTCCTGCTATGGAGCCTCGGCGATTCCCGAGAAGAACGATGAGGATATAGCAGCTTTATCACTTTCTGATGGAGAACAGGAAGTTTTTGCTACAAGAAGTGGAAACGAGTACCATTATAGGTATCCGGAAACCTCAGATCCAAATGCCAAAACTCTTACGGAGCTGGGGGTAGCCATACATTGCAATCTGGCAGCCACCAAATTTCCTTGCATCGCTTTCACAAAAGAAGATATGCAAGTAAGAAATTCAAAGCATGATAGACCGTTATATTTTACTGGATATATCGGCTCGAGCATGGTCAACCGGATCCAAGTCGATCCGGGTTTCGCTGTTAGTATCATGCCACTTCGATTGATGTACCACCTTGGAATTCCCGCCAACAAGTTAGCCTCCACAG
This sequence comes from Asparagus officinalis, assembly GCF_001876935.1. Taxonomy (NCBI): domain Eukaryota; kingdom Viridiplantae; phylum Streptophyta; class Magnoliopsida; order Asparagales; family Asparagaceae; genus Asparagus; species Asparagus officinalis. The sequence goes on from NC_033798.1 coordinate 86,445,847, forward strand.
GAACGGTTATCTATGGTTTCAACACAAGCGGATCACGAGGAGATCTGAAGTCTGAAGTCACCTGCTATGTGATCGATGCGGAGACTTCCTATAACTTACTGTTGGGTCGCCCATGGATCCACGGTAATCTTATAGTTCCCTCCACCCTCCATCAGTGTTTGAAATATGTCGACACTAATGAGGAGGTCAAGACGGTGGTCGCGGATAAGCAACCATTCAAGGGGTTAGAAAATTACTTTACTGACTCCCTTCTTTATGGTGCTGAGTCCGATACTGAACTATCGGCCCATGGCACGGACAGCGGAGAAGAAGCTGATACCGAAGCTGTGCTTGATTATAGTGAAGGTCGTGTACTAAATGACATTGAACCTCATGTAATCGATCTTGACGGTGATGAATCGTCGGACGAAAGTTGTAACTGGCAGCTTGCCGATGAAATAATAAATCATGATTTAGAGTACTCGCATTGTCTAGATGATGTAATGCAGAAATTATATGACGACCCTAATCTACATATGCCACTTCGTTCGTCCTGTACAACGGCGAAACACCTCCAAGATTCATACGGAACAACTGTGATCCTACCCGCAAAAGCAGGGGGTGAAAAAGAGATAATCTTTGGAAAAGGGGAACCATCCCCTACTCCAAATCATTTCTTAGACAGTAATTCGGATGAAGAAAAACCCGGGCGACACTTCTCTCGGTATAGTTCTCAAGCGAATGATTATATGACGAGCCAAGGTTATGACCTTTCGCTTGGTGAAGGCCTTTATTTTGGTCAAGGTATTAGGGTTCCACCCCGTTCTACCTATGTACCAAAAGGAAAACCAGATAATTACTACAGTCGTAATAGAGGTCTGGGTTATGCTTCATCCGAAGACGATTATGGCCAACAGATTATTAACCAATTAATAGACAGGAGTGGGCATTCATCCGACACTTCAAATTGGGATTCTGACGTGAGCATTGGGGAAAGGTTTAAAAGTATCATGTCAAACATGGCAACGGTTGACCCTTCCACAACAGAAGAAGACGATCAGTTACCTATTTGGGAAGATCCATGGATGCATTACATGAATATCCAATACGGTGATCGATTTGAGCAAAGAGAACCTCCTACTGAGGATAAAGTAGTTCAAATTAATATGGGTGATGAAAATAATCCAAAGCCTATATTTATCAGTGGTGATCTTCCACCAGATGAAAAAGAGGAATTAATTGCCCTCGTTAAAGAATATATCGACGTTTTCGCTTGGAACTACGAAGATATGCCGGGACTCGACCCAAATGTAGCAATGCATACCCTTAACATAAAATCGGATGCTAACCCTGTCAAGCAACAACAAAGACGGTTTCGTCCGCAAATTATGGAGTCAATAGAAATCCGAAGCCTATATTTATCAGCGGTGATCTCCCGCCAGACGAAAAAGAGGAATTAATTGCCCTCGTTAAAGAGTATATCGACGTTTTCGCATGGAACTACGAAGATATGCCAGGACTCGACCCAAATGTAGCAATGCATACCCTTAACATAAAATCGGATGCTAAACCTGTCAAGCAACAACAAAGACGGTTTCGTCCGCAAATTATGGAGGCAATAGAAGCTGAAGTTAAGAAGCTAATTGACTCGGGTTTTGTCAGAGAGGAACAACATCCTGAATGGTTGGCCAATATCGTTCCAGTCCTCAAAAAGAACGGAAAAATCAGAATCTGTATTGACTTCAGAGATCTGAATACAGCATGCCCCAAGGATGATTTTCCCCTACCGATTACGGACGTCATTATCGACAACACATGCGGGTTTGAAAGAATGTCGTTCATGGATGGATTTTCTGGGTATAATCAAATCAAGATGCATCCGGATGATGAAAAGCATACAGCTTTCAGAACACCTCTTGGCGTCTTTTGTTATACCGTTATGCCTTTCGGTTTGAAGAACGCCGGTGCTACGTATCAACGGGCGATGACGAAGATCTTTCAAGAACACCTTAGGAAGACAGTCGAATGCTACGTTGATGACCTAGTCGTTAAGAGTCGTGATAAAAACGACCACATTAACGATCTGAAGACAATGTTCGAACTTATGAGAACTCATCAGTTAAAGATGAACCCGACTAAATCCTTCCTTGGAATGTCGAGCGGTAAATTTCTTGGGTTCGTCGTCACCACAAAAGGTATTCATATTGATCCTGATAAGGTGAAGGCGATAAACGAACTGCAGCCTCCAAGAAATCTTAAAGAACTCAGAGGATTGCAAGGTCGATTAGCATATATCCGTCGGTTTATATCGAACTTGTCCGGAAAATGTCAACCGTTTTCCAAACTCGCGAAGAAAGGTGTGTCGTTCATTTGGGATGAAGCATGTCAGAAGGCATTCGAAGATATCAAGAAATATCTAGCGAATCCACCTATTCTCGTTGCACCGAAATCGGGCAAGCCGTTTTTGATTTATGTCAAAGCGACGAGCCATTCGTTAAGTGCCTTACTTGCACAAGACGACGATAACGGTCACGAGCAAGCTGTGTATTATCTGAGTCGTACATTGGTAGGAGCTGAGTCTCGTTATCCGATGATTGAGAAGGAATGCCTCGCTTTGGTATTCGCGATTCAGAAAATGCGACATTATTTAGTCGGACAGACGATTTATGTCATTTCCAACATAAATCCCGTCCGAGTGTTCATGACCCAACCGGCTTCCATGAATTGGCGTTTGGCCAGATGGGCTTTACTCTTATCGCAATATGACTTGTACTTCAAGCAGCAGAAATCTGTTAAAGGACGAGCTATTTGTGATCTTCTGGCAGAAAACCCTACGAAGGATGTAGTCGAATTGTACGACGACTTGCCAGATGAAACTCACGAAGTTAATACCACCTCACATCAACAGGTGTGGCAATTGTACTTCGATGGGGCTTCCCGATCAACTAACGTGGCAAGTACACCCGGATGTTCTAAAATCTCTCTAATAATGTAGCCGAATACAATGCGTTAATAATCGGACTTAATTTCGCCAAAGAGCTGGGGGTCTAATACCTTGAGGCTTTTGGAGATTCTCAACTGGTGGTTAATCAAATACGAGGAGAGTATGAAGTCAGAAATCGAGACCTGATTCCATACCACCAGGTAGCCATTGAGATAGCAAGCTCGTTTGAAGAATTTTTCATCGAGTACGTTCCGCGTCTCCAAAACACATATGCAGACGCGTTGGCAGCATTGTTAGTGTCCTTGGCTCAACCTCCCGAAACAGAGCAATTGAGTACAGTGAGGACTCACCAGCTTATTGTTCCAATCTACGATTCGAACACTAAAGAAGTATACTCAACTGGAGTTGAACCCGAAGTTCGAGATTGGCGCTTTCCCATTATCGACTATGTCTTACATGGTATATTACCTGAAGATGTAAGAGAAAGGGAATCGATTCGGCGAAGAGCACTGAGATTTTATTACAATGCCACATCGCAAACGTTGTATCGACGAGCTTATGATGGTCTTTTACTTCGTTGTCTATCCAGCAAAGAAGCGGAACAAGCACTCAAAGAGGCACATAATGGGATATGTGGTGCACATCAGCCCGGTCCTAAACTCTGTGATCGACTTAGGAGAATCGGGTATTATTGGCCAACTATGGTGAAAGACGCAGTCGACTTCGCACGACAATGTGAAGCATGTCAATTACATGCAAATTATATGCACATTCCGCCTGAGTATTTACACCCATCGGCGACATCATGGCCATTCGAAACTTGGGGAATGGATATAGTAGGTCCTATTTTTCCACCTTCGGTTAAAGGGGACCGTTTCATTCTGGCAATCACCGATTATTTCTCGAAATGGGCAGAAGCAGTTCCACTCCGAGAGGTGAAGACGAGTGATGTTATCAAATTTATTAAACACCACATCATATATCGGTATGGTGTGCCAAGACAAATAGTGCATGATAACGGTCCTCAATTCGTGAGCAACACATTTATCAAATTCTGCGGTAAGTTCGGGATTAAGGACGTTTCGTCGACTGCTTATAATCCTACAGCTAACGGATTGGCCGAAGCTTTTAACAAGACTATCATCAAAATTCTCGCAAAATTGGTGAAAACCAATAAACGAGATTGGGACGACAAACTCGGCGAAGCTCTCTGGGCTTATCGTACAACCGTCCGCACGCCTACCGGAGCCACCCCGTATGCTTTAACATATGGATGTGAAGCCGGCCTTCCATTGGAGATACAGATTCCTTCCCTCCGTATCGCTCTTACAACGGGAATGACGACGGAAGAACATCATCAGAAACGTCTTGAGGAATTAGAGATGTTAGATGAGAAACGCTTGGAAGCTCAACAACAAATCGAGTTTTATCAAGCTAGAATTTCTCGGGCTTTCGATAAAAAGGTCCGACGACGAAGCTTTAAAGAAGGAGATCTAGTTCTCGCCGTTCGAAGACCTATGATTCTCACTTCTAAGAAGAAAGGCAAATTTGAACCTAAATGGGAAGGACCGTTTGTGATAGAAACAGTCTATTCGAACGGTGCATATCGCCTGGTTACCCAAGATGGCAACAAATTGATGATGCCAATAAATGGGAAGTTCCTGAAAAAATATTATCCGTAATATATTCAGGATAACCTGTGTAAAGCGGGAAGTTCCTAGAGAATCCTATATAGGATATTTCAGGATAACCCGAGATCAGTTCACTGTTTTAAATGAGAAGCTGGTCATTTGAATAATTCATTGTTTGATTATCACAAAGTTCTTTTACAACTCTTGTTGAGACGAGATTCAAATTTGTAAACAATTAATCTTTCCTCACAAAATCTCTCATCGATCGAATCGATTGACAAAAAGTACACCAAAATACGTCATGGATTAAAATCATTCAAACTTTCACCTCTCACTTTGGTCAAACCTTTAAACAGTTAGGACCAGAGCTAAAATCCCCTCTCGATTCCTTCAATGAACGAGAGGCCCACAAATTGAACGATCAAACCTTCCTACGGTTAGGATCGTCTCAAAACCTCATTTGGTCAAACCTTTACTACAGTTAGGACCACAACCAAAATCTCCTTTCGATTCATTTTACGAACGAAAGGTCCACTTTTGAATTGAGTAATCAAACCTTATGACAGTTAGGGTTATTCAAACCAACCCATTTTCTCTAAGTGGAGATTCCACTGTGAGTTTCCTTTTCATCAGGAGATAGAATATAAAATTATCCCTCTCCAATTCTGGGTTTATCTCTACCAACAAACAAGAGACCAGGAGATAGAATATAAAATTCTTCTTCTCCAATTCTGGGTTTATCTCTACCAACAAACAAGAGACCAGGAGATAGAATATAAAATTCTTCCTCTCCAATTCTGGGTTTATCTCTACCAACAAACAAGAGACCAGGAGATAGAATATAAAATTCTTCCTCTCCGATTCTGGGTTCATCTCTACCAACAAACAAGAGACCAGGAGATAGAATATAAAATTCTTCCTCTCCGATTCTGGGTTTATCTCTACCAACAAACAAGAGACAAGGAGATAGAATATAAAATTCTTCCTCTCCGATTCAGGGTTTATCTCTACCAACAAACAAGAGATTGAGAAATGGAATATATAATTCTGTTTCTCTCCAATTTCGGGTTCATTTTCCTGTATAGGAAATATAACCTACTCTCATTCCAAAATCCATGTTGTTCACACATGGGGGAAGTTATCTCTATCCCTTATTAGAGATAAGCCTACATCTAACACATGTAGCCTACATATTCAATATGATAGTTCAAAGTCTAAAAGAGTTTAATTCTTTTAGCGCAACGTTATATGTGAAACGGACTTAGATAATTCACATACTAGCCCGATTCAAACGGTAATCGGTAAAGGCATATCAAATCCGTTGATGGCTGAGGATTTGCCAAAAATCCTATAAATATTATGATTATTTACTCTAAACAAGAATGAGTAGTCATAATAAAATCTCAATAAACAAGAAAGTTCACTGTATTAACCAAAAGAGTTCAAATAAAACAGCATAAAAAATAAATGTATGTTCTTAAAATTACAATAATTTATAGTGGCGGAGTTCATCTTCTAATTGGGAAAGCCTTGTCGCATAAGCCAGTTCGAGCTCAGGTATCAGATTGGCTTTAAATTTCCTTTCATCGATGCTGCGGATTTTGGCGGCTTCTTGTTCCTTGTCAGCAAAAATTTTGTCTTGAAGATTCAGTTGCCGTAATGTACTCACTTCAGCTTGAGTTACTTCCGCCAGATCAGACTCTAAAACTTCACAAGCTTCTCTAGCTTCAGCAAGTCTCTTTTCTAATTCGGCTACCACTGCCCGACGCGATTCCAAGTTACGATATAGATCTGCCTTGATTTGTGTCTTCTTGGAGGCGCTTACCCGAAGTTGATTAATACGAGTCTTCAGTATTTGAAGTTCGGATTCAACAGATTTCTGAGAATCACGCCATGCTTGTAGCCTCAGGTCCATTTCGGAAGTGATGTAAGAAGACGCGCCATTAGCTCGGAAATTCTGCAACTGCTTGATGTGTTGTTTAAGATCAACCAAATAAGCTTCAAGAGAGTTAGACAATTCGGCGCACCCCTGTTCTTTAATTCCTGACACATGATGATCGAGAGACTTCTGGAAAAGTTCAAATGGTGAACCTTTAAGGAGAATCCGATCAACCATGGCGTTTAAGAAAAGAATGAAGCTTTGGATGTCAATGCAAAGGGCAATTTTGTCCGGATCTTCATCTGCCAATAAAGCTCGAATGCAATCGGACAATGATGAAGAAAGATCTGCAAAGAGAAATATATATAAAATATACACGTTCGCATACGGCAATGAGTAGAATTATCCCAAATTCAAAGTGTAATTACCTTGACTTGTCGAGGCTGAGACCTGCTCCACGACATCCGAAGTTTGTGTAGAGGTAATGCTGGGCGGTGGATTCATTACATCAAGCTGTTGTTCAATTACAATTTTTGACGACTTCGGGTCTAAGTCGCCAAGATCTTGAGGAGCAAGTTCTGTCAATGAGAAAAGAATGAATAAACACTCCGCAAGTATTAATCTAACTGTGAAGCACAATTAGATAAGACGTACCAAGTTGAGCTAACCTTCAGGTTGATCACATTCACCAATGACGGTAGACGCATCAACTTCGTTGGTTGGTCCTACGTCTAAAATTCTTATTTCAGTCCTTCAAGAACAATAACAGATGAAAGTACAGTTGAAAACTGGAGTCTAAAAGGGTATACCTTTTGATGCACCTACTTCAGCTGAATCAACTCGCGTAGTTGGTCCTGCAGTAGCGGATGGAACCGGAGTCGATAATATATCAGAGATCTCCTGGTGTACATCTTCAGAAATGTCAAGATCGAAGTCTCGCTCATCAAAATCTCCGATACCCATATCATGGGTAAGTTCTATGTCTTTCGGTTCGTTGACAGGAAGGTCTATTAAGCAGAAGAATCCATCAACATATATACAAGACATAAAGTTCTATGTCTTTCGGTTCGTTGACAGGAAGGTCTATTAAGCAGAAGAATCCATCAACATATATGCAAGAAATATGAAAGAATCAAAGCAAACAAAATAAGGTTACCTTCAATAACAATTGCGGGGTCAGCAGCGCTACTATCCGCACTCACCTCCCTTAGTTTAACTAAAAGAAGATAAAGTGCACAAGTTAGTAGGAGAGGAACACGTTCCGATTCACTTATCTTCCGGAAATGCCCCCCAAAGGAGAAAACATCTGTACCTGCGTTGGCAGTTGGTGAGGTCGATGTGGTAGTTGGAGGAGAGGCAATGTCCATGTCGAGGGGTTCTTCATTCATAGCCTTGTGTACTTGTTCAGTGAAACTGGGTTCAGGCACGATTTCCCCTTCCTCTTCTGGCTCAGCTGCAACGGTAAAAGGATAAACATGATGCTATATTCAAAGATAAGATAACGAAAAGGAGATAAAAATAAGATTTTACCCCTTTCATCGACTGGAAAATCCTGAGTGAACTTCTCCTCAAATAACGGAGAAAGTTGGCGTTGCCGATGAAACGTCTTCTTATTCCTCTTCGAGGCACGAGAATCCCGAGGAACCTCAGAGCTCTCATGTCTAAACTTGGTACGCAATTCGGTTCCTTGAACTGGCTGAGGTTGAACCTCAGAAGGAGCAGTAGGCCGAGATCTTTTCCTGCTAAGAAGTGGGGCAACCTCTTCTTCTTCTTCTTCTGTCTCTTCCTCCTGAGCAGGCCATCTCACGGTCATCTTATTGGAGGATGATAGGGGAATGTTCTTTTCCTTCATTCTAATACCCTTTGAAGGAGCACCAGGTGATTTGGGCGAAGAAGCTCGACGAGTTCTGTGAGCCACGGGAGACAGGGGGACATCAGCCTCTGCTTCATCTCTATTCTCATCCTCTTCACTGGATGTTTCAAAGTCGTCACTTTCTTCGGAATCAGCTACCTGTTTTCCTTTGCGAGAAGATGTAACAGGTTCCTTTCCTTTTTTTGATACAATTCTCCGAACCACGGCCTCGGATTCCAGTTCGGAAATCTTCTTCTTCGCAAGAGGAGTGTTGGCGGCTAAAATCCACCGGCAATAAACAAAGGTCATGTGGAGTTCAGGCTCAGCAACAGGCAGACTAAATTGAGCTCCGGTACAGCCGGCAACATTCCAGAACCAGGCTCGTACTCCATCAATGAGGCTCCCGCAGGTTATCAACCATTTGTTGGGATTCCCGATGTATAGTTGATCGTAGCCGAATTGTCGCGCAAAACGGCAAGGAAAATAAGGCTCAATCCTGCAAAGGTTCCTCGACCGGAAGACATTATAGCCTGGGCGAATGTTCATGAGCCAGTGGAAACTACCCATGTCGAGAGAGGTCCTGTCAGCCCCAGGCATCTCCTCGTCAACAAGAGTGTCATTATAGGCACCAGAAAACTGAGGGAAACACTTGTAGAATTCCCAGCATTTGGCATTCTTGAACTGCCTCACCCGGTCAGCCCACGGTCGGGAAGGATATAACCACTTACATCCCTCTAAGAGCTGCAACAAGGGGATGTCTGGATCAGACGCGTCAGGTGCTGACATCATATCCGCTCGATGGAGAACTAGCCACGCCATTAAATATGTGTACGGCAGTTCGACACTCGACAATGGAATTTTAATTGAAGGCTCGGCACCCACTTTGGTAAAAGTGGTAGCTAGGTTACGCAAACCGCTATGGAGGTCAGCAATCATAGCGGAGAGTAAGGATAACCTACCTCCAACGGCTAGTTGCACGGCGGGAAGAAGAACCTCAAGAGGAAGCGCCTCGGAAGACTGATGTGGCACTACACATTTCTTTAGCCATATGGCCAGATAACCAGCAAGAAGAGTCGCATGCTTCATTCTCTTGGTGGCTTGCCACAAGAAGGTGCTGAATTTGGTGCCCTTAAGAAAACCACCTTCAGATGACTCAGTCCTATAAGACTGAGCATTAATCTTCGTAATTAGCCTGTTAACGTCAGAAGGGGTCAGAATCGGTGATTCACAGACAGCTTCACCGGTCGGGCTCTCGAGATTCTGAAACAAATAGTGAGCGAACTGTTTTAAACTAACTCGAGCTGCCTTCTTACTCTTTACTTCAATCTGGGCTATCGCTATCTGATAGTGACAAGTTAATTCCCAGAGTATGTCATAAGCAGGATTTACTTCAATCTGGGCTATCGCTATCTGATAGTGACAAGTTAATTCCCAGAGTATGTCATAAGCAGGAAAGCCAACATTCTTCATCTTCATGAGCTGACGATTGTTGGGAAAATATTCTTGATAAGGAGTGTTCCCCAATGGCAGTCCAGATACTCGCATCATTTCGTGGAGCGGAAGCCCTAACTCCCCATACTTGGTAAGAAATGTATTGGCCTCCGAAATATAAGACTCAAATAAAGCAAGGAAATGATCTACGCTGACTGGAAGACCATGCATGCTGGCTCGGATCGGAGCATATAACCCCAAATTCCTTAACTCTTGATCCCAACGATTGAGTACATACTTGGTCATCCTAGCCCACCATTTGTCGGGAAGAGAATGAACCCATCCATAACATCTAAATTTTGGAATGGGGAGTTCTCGGCCAACCCGAGCGAGCCTATTCTTTACAGTATTGGCCCTTATCATCAGTTCGTTCTGGGGTCCGCTATCTGGTCCAAATATCCCTGGGTGAAGGCCACAGACATTATGCCTGCCGGTGGAGCCAGGAGCGCTGACATCATTGCCAATAAATCCACAATGGATATGCTCGTGATCTTCTGTTAGATGCCACGCCATTTTTCTCGAAACAGCCAAATTCCTTAATTGCAGAATCGAATATTGATGAGGGAATGGAGGAAGAAATAGAAAAGCACCTTCATGCTCATTCAACCAAAGTTCAGAGCCACGGCAGAGATTGTCTGGATCTTCTATCGAATCTCCGAACAGATAGTCAGGCTTCTTCAACAGTTCGGTAGAATCTCTATTTGGAGTTAAGGGTGAGTCGGTCAGCAAAGCGCGCAGAGTACGACGACCTCCCTCACGAATCAACTCTGGAATACTATTATCACAGTCTTCACTAAACTGGTGAGCCTCTCTAACCAAAAAGTCACCGCGAAAGGAGGCGTGAAGAGTACCACTCTGGCCTGGGTCCTCTCTATCAGAGAAGGCCACAGAGGGAAAGGGGACTACAAAGAAAAATTGGAAAACAGTTGAACAAAGAGGCTAAACAGAACAAAATCTCGCTCTAAGTGACCGCGGCACCATTTACTGTCGTTAGTTACCACGGCAGGGTATGTTGCCGCGTTCAGCCGCGGCAGCACGTACTGCCGTGGTAACTAAACAGCGCCCCCTTGATTTCGACAAAACACGAGTTCGACAAAAACTCGCATCTTGACTGTGGTATATGTCTTGATTGAACAAGATATATGTTTTTAAAGCGTCAATCCTCTCGATGGAGGATGTCAACTCTTCCCGAATACCTCTCAAAGGAGGCAAACAAGGTTATATATGCAAAAACAGCAGTTTTGAAGGGGGGGAAGTGTTAAAAACTCACCTCCAAATGAAGCGCCAAAGGATGGAACTGCAGCCTCGACATCCTCAGGTGCTGGTGCCGCTGATTTTCCCTTCGAACCACGAGTCTTCTTTGGAGACATAGTGAGACCGGCCTAAAGAATCAAAAAACTAGGGTTTTTGTGAGATCCCAAACAAAAGAGCGGAATCGGTCCATAAAGCATAAGATGCAGGGGCGATTTTTACCTGGGATTAGAAGAAATCAAGTTAAGAAGAGATCAACAAAACAACCATGAAATATAAGGGATAGGCTCGGTTTTACCAGGGGATAGAAAGGATCGAACTTGAAAGACAAGACAACTGGAGGAGAAGCTCGAAATCAAGAAAATCACCCGAAACCCTAGATTTGGTTCGAAGAAGAAATCGGCCAAATATGAAAAGATGGAGAGGGGAAAAGCCAAAGAAACCTTTTATAGGGTATTTGAGGGGATTTCGAACTCAAAGCCGAAGAAGCCCAACATCAGTCTTATAACCCGACTGGCTGAGGCGCTGCGCGGCACAAGATGCTGTCGCACTCGAGCGCGACAGTCTATGCTGCCGCGCTCAAGCGCGACAGTATAAGCTGTCGCGGTAGCTAACCCACCAAGATCCACTTCGACATACAGAAACATAGTGCATACATGATAATTCTTCGGTGTTTGAACACATACATCTCCCTCTGTATTTGGAATACATTCCCGGACACTCCGATGAGTATATGAGTATAAACTGCATCTCCTTGAACCTCCCAACGGGTATATGAGGTTAAACTATTCCCTGAACAGTCCGATGAGTATATGAGTATAAACTGCATCTCCTTGAACCTCCCAATAGGTATATGAGGTTAAACTATTTCCCGAACACTCCAATAGAGCATATGAGTATAAACTATTTCTCCATTTTTCAACAACAGTTCTGATTCAAGACTTCGACAACGGCCATGCGATAAACGCAGCACCGGAGGAATCTTAGCTATTCTACAAAGCACTGAATAAGCTAAAAGATAAAGAAGTCAAGAATTGAAGTCATTCGCAGACCATCCTACGTAACTTCCTCAACAAAGCACTGGAGAAATTGCAAGAAAAGGTTATCATATCCAAAGTGTCCCAGACTCCTCTCTAAAAAATGATGAGTCTGAGATACTTTGGAGGGGGTATCTGTAGGCGTCAAAAAATGTTTACGGACATCCAAACACCTCTCAAGACAAAATAGAAGAACAATATACACGACATCATGTAGCACTGTGCGGTTAAACCACGAAAAAAGTGGTTAAAAGTCGTGGGAGAGCGGTTTCAAGCACGATGAAACGTGCTGGTAACCGCCTCTTTGGCCGCGGCAGCCTGTACTGCCGCGCCAATAGCCGCGGCAGTATAGACTGCAGCGGCCAAAGAGGAAACACTTGGGCAGTTGTTTCGCCTCCGTTTCAACTGTGGTGCACTGAGACCCCTATAAATACCTCCCTAAACACGAAGTAAAGGAGAGAGGATTTTTGGAGCAGAAGAGGCTTGAGTCTTTGGTGATTTTGAGAAAGAAAGAGAGAATTTTCACCCTTTGACAAGCATCATTTGGTGAATCCTAGAGATCTAAGCTCAGACTTGATCTTTGGAAGAACGAACATCTTACATCGATAAGATATTCGTTTTCAAATCTTTACTTCGATAAACGAAGGAGAGATCCCTAAACAACCTCTCGATCTACGAATCGGTGGTCCACGAACTAAAGCGTTCCCGGCACAGGCAAAGTCCCACAAAAGCAGGAGTTGATAGACAATTTCTGTGTTATTTTCTCGAGAGTTGTATTTTCTTTTATTTTCATTGTAATTCTTTGTAAACGATCGAAGTTTTAATGGAATCTGCAATGGAAACAACTTTCGCTGAAAACAGGCGTCTGCAGGAGTCACTCGTTTGGAATCACACTTTTCTGAGGGTAAAACCTTAATGGGCTCCTGGCCGTCTGTACGCACCCCCAAGCGGGTGGTTACAGGAATCAACTTGTTAGGAGGTCGCATACGACCCCCAGTTTGGATGTTTGCTCGGGGTTCCTTCAACAGTCCCAAGCGTTCCTTAACAGGCGTTTTGCCTCGATCTTCGGGTAGAGAACCGAGGAGATGCTTCAATGGAATTCTAGATTTGGAGAAATCCACACTATTGTAGGGCCTCACCGGATGTGCGGGAGCAATAGGAGCGGGATCTGAAGTTAACGAAGGCTGGAGAGCAGCCTTGGATCTGGAATCGAATGAGAGACACGACTGGTGTCTCCTGGGAAGAGGCATTATTTTTGCCTTCGGCACTCAAACCTGCTTAGATCTTGGTGGTTTCTTGACCACCTCTTCCCACTGCAATTCTCGTGCCTTACACATAAGGATCTGGGCATGCGCAAGAAGTGCACATCGCTTCTGGATGCACTCCTCGAGAATCGAACGTGTTCGTTTGATCCGAACCCATTTGTAAATTAGAGGTTGGGAGGAGGATCCCGATGCTTGTTGTGGTGATAACTTAGCCACTTGGAGCTTTCTAAACTTCAAATCCACTTGGTAACGGAGTCCATCCACCTGATCTAAAGCCTTGGCGAATTAGCACGTGAGGCGTTGGCATTGCCTTTGACGTGCTCTTTTTGATAAAATTGGCGCACCTTCAGCAGACGACTCCTTGATCAAGGAGGAGTTCAGATCTGCAGATCCGGCTTCATTGGACACCGATGGATTATTGCAAGGTGCAATTGCAGCAGCGGTAGTGGGGAGATCGGCTTCTTAGGTCTTCAGATCTGAAGACTGACGGATCTTCTGGGAGGAGGAGACCTTCCTGTACTTATGAGCCGAGGTAGATCTGGAGGAGGAGGAGGAGGAGACGTACTCCTCAAATTTCTGTTGGTCGAACTCATATTCGATCTCTTCAGCCACGTGGATCTTGATTGTTGGCTGAGGCACGACAGCTTCTTTAGCGAAGTTGTTGGTTCCCACTGTAGTCACCAGCTTGTTTGGGGTAAAAGTTGATATCTTCATTGCTGAATCTATTACACGTTTATCGATTACAGATTCAAAGTAAAATTAGTCTTTTTATAAGACTTTCTTACATAATAAAAATAAGAAAAATACAACTCTCGTCAAACAACACAAAGATCGTTTATAGGTCTTCTGCTTGCGTGGGATCTTGGCCTGTGACGGGGATGTTGATATCCGTGGACCACCAAATGATCAAATCAGATCCGAAGCTTCGTCGATTCGTGAAGGAATCAAGAAGCCGAAGCGTTTATCTCGGTAATAGCGAGATAATTGCTCTTCTTAAGATTACCGCAACGGGGTAATCTTAAGGGACGAACCGGGCTACAGATCTGACGAACTCCTCTTCTTTATGACGAAGAATCCGCTGAAGTCTCCTCCACCTCTCTAAAATTCGTGGCTCTTTAGTCCTCAATTCGACAGGACTTCGCCAACGCTTGAGAATTCCAGATATGTAAAAATGAAGGTCCTGGGGCTGTATTTATAGGCTCCAAGGGAATCTAGACGGTTAAAACTACATAATCAGCGAAAAAACTCCTTTTTAGGGCTACGGACACCCTCGGGTGTCTTGGCGAGGCCGAGACACCTTGGGGTGTCTCAGTTGGGCCGAGACACCTCAGAGTGTTTTAGCTTAAGCTGAGACTACCGTTTTACGTTCTGTTTTTGCATTCGCCGTATTTTCCTCTTCCGAACTTGGATTTTCATGATTCAGGATGCGTTGGAAAGCCGATGAGGAGATCTAAAGACTCCCATGATTGAATCATACATGGAATAACTGAGAAACGGGGGGTGTTCTGCCTTTCGTAAACGACGCGGGGCTCCCGATTAGCTTTCGTTTTCATTATTTTGAAGTTCCGTTGCTTCGTCTGACCCATCGACTCACTTCATGTGTATGTCGTTGTCAAACAAGCTCTTGTAACTCAAATACTAATGTTCATCATCTTCTCTTTGTCTTGAGCCACGTGCAGAGACCTATAGGCAATTTTTAACGCCTACAAATACCCCCTCCAAAGTGTTTCAGTCTCATTCTTTTATAGAGGAGGCTAGAATATTTTGGATATGATCAGTCTGACCTTTAGTCACGAGGATCTTGATTGTTGGTTGTGGCACGACTGCTTCGGTAGCGAATCTGTTGGCTCCCACTGTGGTCGCCAGCTTGTTTGGGGTGAAAGTTGATATCTTCATTGCTGAATCTATTACACGTTTATCGATTACAGATTCAAAGGTGAAAGTTGATATCTTCATTGCTGAATCTATTACACGTTTATCGATTACAGATTCAAAGTAAAATTAGTATTTTTATAAGACTTTCTTACACAATGAACACGTTTATCGATTACAGATTCAAAGTAAAATTAGTATTTTTATAAGACTTTCTTACACAATGAAAATAATAAAAATATAACTCTCATCAAACAGCACAGAGATCGTTTATCGGTCATCTGCTTGCGTGGGATCTTGGCCTGTGATGGGGACGTTGATATCCGTGGACCACCAAACGATCAGATCAGATCCGAAGCTTCGTCGATTCGCGAAGGAATCAAGAAGCCGAAGCGCTTATCTCGGCAACAGCGAGATAATTGCTCTTCTTAAGATCACCGCAACGGGGTAATCTTAAGGGACGAACCGGACTGCAGATCTGACGAACTCCTCTTCTTTATGACGAAGAATCCGCCGAAGTCTCCTCCTCCTCTCTGAAATTCGTGGCTCTTCAGTCCTCAATCCGACAGGACTTCGCCAACGCTTGAGAATTCCAGATCTGAAAAAATGAAGGCCCTGAGGCTGTATTTATAGGCTCCGGGGGAATCTAGGCGGTTAAAACTGCATAATCAGCGAAAAAACTCCTTTTTAGGGCTACGGACACCCTCGGGTGTCTCAGCGAGGCCGAGACACCCTTGGGTGTCTCGGCCAAACCGAGACACCTTGGGGTGTCTCGGTTGGGCCGAGACACCTCGGGGTGTCTTAGCTTAAGCTAAGACTACCGTTTTACGCTCTGTTTTTGCATTCACCATATTTTCCTCTTCCGAACTTGGATTTACGTGATTCAGGATGCGTTGGAAAGCTGATGAGGAGATCTACAGGCTCCCATGATTGAATCATACATGGAATAACTGAGAAACGATGGGTGTTCCGCCTTTCGTAAACAACGCGGGGCTCCCGATCAGCTTTTGTTTCCGTTATTCCGAAGTTCCGTTGCTTCGTCTGACTCGTTGACTCACTTCATGTGTATGTCGTTTTCAAACAAGTTCTTATAACTCAAATACTGATGTTCATCGTCTTCTCTTTGTCTCTGTTTTCAGCAAAAGTTGGTTCTGTTGAGGAATTCATTATATCTTCGTTTGATTACAACAAATTCAAAGAAATAGTCTTTTTATAAGACCTTTTCTACACAACAAAGCAAAAATTACAACTTTTGAGAAAATAACACAAAAATCGTCTGTCGATTCTTGTTTTTGTGAGACTTTGCCTGTGCCGGGAACGCTTTGGTTCGTGGACCGCCGAATCACAGATCGTGAAAGGGGTTTACTGATTCTGACTTCGTTTATCGAAGTGAGAACTTGAAACGATATCTTATCAAAGTAAGATAGTCGTTCTTCTTAAAATCAAGTCAAAGCTCAATTTTAAGGGAATCACACCAAGAACTCATGTCTGCTCTCTCTGCTCTGAATTGCTCGAAAATATGCTCGATTATATGCTCGATCAATTCAGAGTAGAGAGAGCAGACTTGAGTTCTTGGTGTGATTCCCTTGAAATTAAGTTTTGACTTGATTTTAAGAAGAACGACTATCTTACTTTGATAATATATCGTTTCAAGTTCTCACTTCGATAAACGAAGTCGGAATCAGTAAACCCCTTTCACGATCTGTGATTCGGCGGTCCACGAACCAAAGCGTTCCCGGCACAGGCAAAGTCTCACAAAAACAAGAATCGACAGACGATTTTTGTGTTATTTTCTCAAAAGTTATAATTTTTGCTTTGTTGTGTAGAAAATGTCTTATAAAAAGACTATTTCTTTGAATTTGTTGTAATCAAACGAAGATATAATGAATTCTTCAACAGAACCAACTTTTGCTGAAAACAAACTGGCGACCACAGTGGGAGCCAGCGGCATCGCTACCGAGGCTGCGGTGTCGCAACCGATCAAGATCGTTGTCAATGAAGAGATCGAATACGAGTTTGATCAGGCGAAGTTTGAGGAATATTTGTCATCCTCATCTGCGAAATCTTTCTCGTCTCGCAAATATAGGAAGATTTCATCTTCTAAGAAAACTTTCAAGTCTACAATTCCAACGGAGGCCGCAGGCGAAGATTCTAGCCCGATCATTGCTAAGGAGTCTGCCTGCAATGTTTCTGCTCCAAGTGACTCTGTACCAATTAAGGAGTCATTGAATCATAGCTCGCCGGTGCTGACTAAGAGGGCTCGCCAGAGACAGCGCCAGCGCCGTGCTCGACAATTGGTTAAGGCCATGCAACAAACCGACGGGGTCCATTACTATGCGGACCTAGAGTCGAGGAAACAGAAAATGAATCAGTTGCCTCAACGGCAAAATAATCATATTTCTGCACAGCTTACGACGGAGGAGTGGACCCTCGTCAAAAGGGCTCGCTCAACCCTTAAGGAACGAATACAAAGGCGTCAGGTGAAGGCCGCCCGTGCCCGCGCTCTTCGTCAACAAAAACAAGGAATCAAGAAGGAGTTAGTGTCTGAAAAACCACCAAAGAACCGTAGAGTTTGGATTCCAAAGGCGCCGCAAACATCCGTTCCGGGCCCATCTACTGCATCACCAGTGAAACCCTGGGTTAGCCCAGATTTGTCCAAGTTTAAAATAACAATGGTAGATCGCCTCGGTCCTTCGGTTGACGATCGAGGAAAAACCCCAGTCAAAGAACAATCAGATCCAGCAAATAAACCCTTGGTGGTTTCTTACGCAGGGGGTCGTAAACACCCTCCTGTCAGAACTGCACCAATCCAAAATGAGAGAATACCAGTTCATTCTCGTTTAGGACCTATGAAAACTCCACACCCTCATGGGGGTGTATTTAAAAATTTAACCTTGGATCGTTCAGTGGCGACAACTAGTCGTCCTGTGCATGTTAACAAGGCTCAGAAACCACAGATAGGTTGCTCAAATCACATCAAGTCACAATAACGATGAGCTGTACTATCAGAAAAATAATTCAAGAAAAAGGATTGTTCGAGAAAACGAGTCTCATTGCGCTTGCGAGAGACTCATTAAAGCAGTGCTGACAGAATGCGGATGCTCTAAAAATAATTCAACAAGAGTCTCCGCATTTCAAAGATTGTCCAATGAAGCGTCAAGACCCAAAATGAGACGTTTCAACAAGAAGAAACCTGTAATCCGACAAGATGAGTTCCCTGAGGTCACTATCAACATGACCAACAAAGGAAAGCAACAGTCAGTTAACCATGACCCTGATTTCTCTCCAGGAGGGAGAGTTGAGCGGGGTCTTTCTCAAAGAATGTCGCGGTTACAAAGAAGAGCCAACCTACGTCGAGATTACAAGAGAATGCACGAGGGGTTATCTTCAGATGAAGAATTGTCAGACACCTGTTCTGCTGTCGCTTCAGACGATACCACATCCAGTGTTGGGCGAGTCAGTGAATCATTTGCAATTACGCCGGATCAACTAGCTAATATATTACAGGAAGCGTTGGCTAAACAACGCGAAGAAATTAGAGCTGAATTCAAAACCGAGATGGAGTTGACTATGCAGCAGATGCGAGATTTGCAGGTTCAGTAACACCAACCGGAATCAAGCCAAAGAGCAGAATCCAGCCGGCGTAATGAAGAAGATGAGACTATCTTCGACAATCCTCCTCCAGATAAATCTATTTGAAGAAGAGTGAGGAAGAGGACAAGAAGATGCATGATCTCGAGAGCAAAGTCAACGCTCTGATGACGGCTCAAGAAGTGAAGAAAACGGGCATTCCATACCCGTACCCGAGGGAGTAGGACCTGATTCCTTATCCCGGCTCAAGAAGTGAAGAAAACGGGCATTCCATACCCGTACCCGAGGGAGTAGGACCTGATTCCTTATCCTCAGAAATTTAATTTAATTAACTTTACTCATTTTGATGGCAGGGGTTCACCAATTCAGCACTTGATCTATTTCAAGTCACATCTTGGCGCAATATCCGGAAATGAAGCCTTGATGGTCCGGTCATTCGTAGGAACCCTTCATGGGCCTGCCTTCGATTGGTACCGACGCCTTAAGCCTGGGAGTATCACTAGCTGGGAGGATATGGAAGAATTATTCCTCACCAATTTCTTCGACGACGACACAGAGGTCTCTATTGGCACGTTGTTGGACGAGAAGCAGAAGGATGGGGAGTCGGTTGATGTTTTTGTCAAACGATTCCGGGACAAAGCGGTGAACTGCAGAGATCCACTCACAGAGGAATTTATTCTGCAAACATGTCACAATAACTTGTCGCTGGATGTATTAGAGGTCATGGGGGTTGTGCCCTCTAAAACTTGGAAAGAGTTGAAAGTGAGAGGTGAACAGGCAGAACGATTTCTCAAGAGAAAGAATTTGGAGAGAGGTCTGCCACCAGCTAATAACCAAAAACAAAACTTTAATCCTCGAGGCAGAGGAAGAGGGTCCGCGGCAGCTGTTGATGCTCATCAAACATCACAACAGTCGCAGCAACAACCACAGCAGTCATCTTTCCAACTGGCGCCAAACCAGAATCAACAACCTCCGAGGCAACCCAAGACTTCGGAACCCAGATTCCCGAAGGAATACTCTTTCAAAGATGATGAAGTTCCGGTCATCTTCAAATACCTGCTAGAGAATAACAAGATCAAGCTTCCGCCGGTCACAAACTAAGAAGAAGCAACGAAGATCAATGACCCGAAGTATTGTGCATATCACAGAAGGGTCCACCATCCCACTAAGGCTTGTTATGTCTTAAAGGATAAAATACAAACCTTAATCGATGTTGGCATCGTGACACCGAAGCCGAAAGAGAAGAAAGTAGGGGCGAATGTGGTGTCTATTAGCTTCGGATCAGTTCCTTTAAGCGCCAGAAGGGGCTCGTATCTCACACGACCCCTAATGGCGAAATCCTCTGGGTTCATCCGGATTTGCTTGAAGATGAGCAATGGACGACATCCACTTCGAAGAAGAAGGTAAAAGGCAAAGGGAAGTCTTGTTACGGAGCCTCGGTGATTCCTGAGGAGAACGATGAAGAAATCCCAGTCCTACCACTTTCCGAAGGAGAACAGGAATCTTTTGTTACTAGGAATGAAAATGAATACTGTTTCAACCACCCGTGCGCAACCGAGCAATTAGCCGAGCAGGGGGTAGTGAAAGCTGTACCTTCTAAAACTTTGATGGAGCTGGGGGTGGTTATAAGTCCACCCATAGCAACCGAAAAGCCTAAAAATTTTGATAAGCAAAAGGAGAAAGAACCTCAACACAAAGAGGTTCAAGTTCCGAGGCAGTCTCGTTTCAATCGACCGATTGGACGAGACAAACCGGAAAGCTTGAACACTTCATACCACTTCGATGTTATGACCCAATTGGCTAACATCCCAGTGAAAGTAACTCTACACGAGTTATCACGTCTTTCTAAAAACACTAGAGATGCGTTCACCATTACTCCTGACCAGCTCACTCAAATAGTTCAAGAAGCGTTAATCAAGCAGAAAGAAGAATTTGAGGGTAAAATGGAATTGGCTATGCGACAAATAAGAGAGTTGTAAGCTGAAAGGTGTAGATTTCCTAAATCTGACCAGTAAGCTAGGTCTAGCTGTTGCGCTACACCAATCATGCCTATTTCAGATAGGACAAATAACGATGGTCCGAATCTGAATATGATCATCAAGACTGATTCACCCATCGATAACACGGGGGGTGGTACGACCACATCCTTCAATGATACTGGGGGTGGCTCAATTCCTTCTTCTCGACATCGCTCAAAAAGATATGAAAATGAAAATGAAAGCAGAAGGAAGTCGAGTCTGTCACCACCTCAATTAGGCGCTGTCCCAAAAGAAAAACAGTTGAGGAAAGTCAACTAGAGTTCATACCCAGATTTGCTGTTGATCAAACATCACAACGACAACCACGGGAACGGTCGCCACAACAGTCGCGTCAGATACAACGATACTCCTTCAAAGACGATGATGTTCCAGTCATCCTCAAATACCTTCTAGAAAATAACAAAATCAAACTCCCACCTATCAAAAATCAAGAGGAAGCTAGCGGGATTGCAGACCTAAAATATTGTTGTTAGACCCTAGAGGGGGGGTGATTAGGGTCTTATGCTAATCTAATCCGATTTTATGCCAATTAAATCTTATTAACAAGTTATCCTAGCAAGTATGAAATACAACAATGTATATAAGCTAGGATAAGCAATATGAACAACAAGATATATCCTAACAAAGAGATATATGTAATGTATGTGCAAGGATATATAAACTCAAGGGTAAACAATCTAAACTAGATAGTGGGCAATATAATCAACAAGTAATATACAAAGGCGATATAAGGCATGAACATAAAAGTAAGTGCGCCAATGCAATCACAAACAAACAATATGATTACGGAGTTCGGTCCCCACGACCTACGTCTCCGCTCCTCACCTCGAGGAGATCTCCACTATCTCAACCGGGTTTTCTACGTTCACCCGAACAACGTTTACACCTCACAATACAATCACTATGCAATCACACCTCACACACTAAGTGTTGG
Source organism: Asparagus officinalis (assembly GCF_001876935.1). Lineage (NCBI taxonomy): Eukaryota > Viridiplantae > Streptophyta > Magnoliopsida > Asparagales > Asparagaceae > Asparagus > Asparagus officinalis. The sequence continues at coordinate 86,467,612 of NC_033798.1, forward strand.
TCCTAGCCCGTGTCCTCCTCCTCAAGTGCTCGGTTACAACCTCTCCCTAGGCACGTCAACCGACGCCACTCCTCTTGGATTCGACCCCGTCTCTCACCACACACTTCTCTCGGTGTACAAGTGTATTACAAGTGAATCCTCACAATTAGGCTCAATACAAAGTGTTTGTTCTCTACAATGAATGAGAACGAATTATAAGCTCACTCTCTAAGTTACACAATCCCACAACCCAATTATACTATGAATGTAAATACAATAAGCTCAAATGGTTGTGTGTATAAACATAGAGAAAATAAAATCAACTAAACTCAATATGAATACTAGCTTAATAAAATGATAATCAAACAATATGAAATATAAAGCTAGATTGAGTTTAGAAAACTTCTCAATAGATGACAAGAGATGGAGGGAGAATAGTTGATTGCTCAAACTCTAATAGATGATCTCCTCAAGCTCTTGTGGAATTGAATTCTCAAACTCAAACACCCAATTGCTTAAAAGCTTCTAAACAAACATTAAACAAACTTAAACCCTTGTTTAAAACTCTTTAAACTTGTTTAAAACATTTCTTGAGTAGCCTTAGAGGTATGAGGGCATGGGGTATATATAGGCTCATGAAACAAGTCCAAAAACCAAGAAAAACACCTCCAAAACATTAAAATAAACAAAAAACAGAACTAGCCATTACTGTAGCAACGGTCGGTTGCTACAGTACTTCGGTCAACCGGTACGGTCGACCGAGAGGCATATGCAAAGCTGAGAAACGTCCAGAGACATTCCCAGTCGACCAGTCCGGTCGACCGGAGTTACTGTAGCAATGCGCAGCTATTTTGTAAAATTAATTTAAAATAGTAAATGAACTTTAAAAATTATGAAATTTTGTGGAAATGTTCTAGACATGTAGAATAACATGTCAGAGAAAGAATTTCTGAAAAATATTTTCCCAATTGAGAGAAATAAATATTTGAACACAAATTTACAGTTTCTGAAAAACTGTTAACATATACGATTTTGTAAAATCAATAGTAAAATTTTGAGGGAAGTTTCTAAACATGTATATAAACATGTAAAAGAAAGAATTTCTTGAATATCACTTCCCATTTATGAAAACTTATCTATTTTGTAAAACAAGCACGAACATGCACGAACGAAAAACATGATTTTGTAAATTCCATTAAACATAACAAATCAATTCCAAACTTGATGAAACTTTACGAAATGTTTATAAACATGAAAACAAACATGTTAGAAAAAGAATTTCTCAAATTGAATTTCCATTTGTGAAAACTCATGTATTTTGCAAGTATGTCCAAAACATGAAAACGTAAAACCATGCATGTATATATATAACTATATATATACATAGAAACCAAATACGTGTGTGTATATTATATTGAGCTTAGAGTATCTAACACACATAATATAAATCCTAAACTAAATTACCCAAGCTTGATTGGTCTTCAATAAGCTCTACTTGGTAATCTCACGGATGAAGCTTGAACTTGATCTTTAACTTTGAATTGCAAGGCTTCACCGACATTCCGCCAACCTCCTTTGGATATGATCGTTGAAGCTCTATTCCATTCATCCTCCAACAACGTTGTTTGTCTATAATAAATAAGAAAACACAAATACTAGACAAACAACATTAGTGGTAAATTGTTTGTTAAACATCATCAAAACAAGAAGGCCAACAATCTCCCCCTTTTTGATGATGACAAACAATTTACAAAAAGAAATATATGCATGAAGAAAATAAATATATAATTTATAATTCACATGCATATAAACAAGAAAGAATATACTCACAATATTTCTCCCCCTTTGACAACATCAAAAAGGGGACAAAAAGAATAAGAGAGCAAAAACATGCATATAAACAAGAAAGAATATACTCACAATATTTCTCCCCCTTTGACAACATCAAAAAGTGGACAAAAAAATTAAGAGAGCGAAAGCTCCCCCTA
>NC_033798.1:86473198-86478034 GCF_001876935.1 Asparagus officinalis
AACTTTTGACCTCAGGTTCGGTCGACCGGTGCGGTCGACCGAAATCTGACATATTCAAAAACTGTTTTGCTGATTTTAAAATGCTGTTTAAAAATATCAAATAAATTCTAAAAAATGTAAAACTTTGGAGAATGATTGTAGACATGAAAATATCAGAAAGGACCTCTCAAATAAAAAATATCATCATTTTACAAAATAGTCCAAAACATGAAAATATGAGATACTTGAATTTTGATGTTTTGACATAAACCAACTTTTGAAACTTTGTGAAATGTTTTTATAGACTTAGTAAAACATGTATAAACTGATATTGAAGTCTATAAACTAAGAATACAGTATTTTCACAAATACAATAGAAAATGAAACCTATGAGTATGTATATGAAAATATATTTGTTTCATATCTATGTAGATAAACCAAATCACAATAATAGAAACCAAAACTTGTGTATATATATAACTATATATATATACGAAGAAACCAATAAGTGTGTGTGTATACGATATTGAGCTTAGAGTATCTAACACACATAATATAAATCTACACTAGATTACCCAAGCTTGATCTTGATCTTCATTGTAGCTCAACTTGGTACACGTTGCGGATGAAGCATGAACTTGGATCTTGAACTTTGAATAGCAAGGCTTCACCGACATTCCGCCAACCTCCTTTGGATATGATCGTTGAAGCTCTATTCCATCCATCCTCCAACTACGTTGTTTGTCTACAAAATATAGGAATGCACAAACACTAGACAAACAACATTTGTAGTAATTGTTTGTAAATCATCATCAAAACAAGAAGGCCAACAATCTCCCCCTTTTTGATGATGACAAACAATTTACAAAAAGGAATATATGCATGAAGGAAATGAACATATACAAGATAATACACATGCATATAAATGTATACTCACAATATATCTCCCCCTTTGACAACATCAAAAAGCGGACAAATGAATTAAGAGAGCGAAAGCTCCCCCTATCAATGAGCATAGGTGAGTATATAAAAAATATATATAGGGATTTGCTCCCCCTATCAAAATGCCATATAGAATATATGAAATGAAGATCATGGCAAACATATGTGAGCAAGCATAGATGGAAAATATGCTAAACACAACTCACATACTTAAAGACAATGAGAACACATATGAATATATCAATGTGAAAGAAGTGTCTCATTAGCACAAAAAATATAGAAACCATATAAAAGAATAGATTTATGAAATCAAAGAAGAGGAACATGAGAGTCATGCAAAAAGTTTTCAAATGAAAACAAATCAACCAAAAGAAATCATAAATCAAGATTTGAGTCCAAAACCCATGTTTGATCAAAAATAGAATCTCCTTTGTGGGATTTGATCAAACCACATATGGAATACATTATAAGGCACGAATAGATGATCCATAAGCACAAACATATAAATATCATCATATAAGTGAAATATAATGAATTCAAAGCAACAAGTCAAAACAAAATCTTTGACAAAAGAATTTCAAGAGAGGTAACAATGTATCAAGCTCTTGAGCTTATTCCAACCCATATAAATATTCTAGCATCCGGTAAACATGATTTGGGAATAAACACCCAATAAACCCGGAGGGTTATATAAATACAAACCTCTCATGAAAGCAAAACCAATAATCATGAAAACAAAAGAATTTAACCAATAAAAGGAATTATTTTCATTAAAGTTTAAAATACATTTTTCAAAACCAAGAAAGAGAAAAAATGAAAACACTAAAATTCTTGGTTTAAAAATTATTTTGGCACCCAAGTATTCTTGGTGCCGGATTGTTTAGGGACATGACCCCTATCAATAAAGCTCAAAGCCTTAGGGTTATGAACCCTCTTAGGCATATATGGTGCACGAACACGGTCATAACAAAAATTACTCAAATGACCCTTCCGATTGCAATAAGTACAATGGAAAGGAAGCATTTGCTTATGTTGACCAAACGGTTGTGCACGGGAAACTTTAGAAACATTTGCAAACATGGATGATCTTTTAAAATTATTTTGCAAATGTGAAACTCTCTTTAAATCAAAACAAAATTTGGCCAAATGACCAAATCTACCACAATGATCACATCTATACACATGAGCATGCTTATGATGAGCAATGGGTGCATGTGTGTGTACATGTGATGAAGAAACTTGATGAGATGCACAAGAAGGATTAGTATTCTTATGTTTTTGTGCATCATAGCAAAATTTAGCTAAATGGCCTTTACGACCACAAATGGAGCACTTGTAAACTTTGCTATACAAGTGTGCATAGTGTGTGGGTGATTTTGTAGCACTAGATTTAGCACACTTGTCCATAAGTTTCTTATGGTTATCAATGCATATTTTCAAAGTTGAATCTAAAGATGAAATGCAATTTTTCATAAGATTCAAGTCTTCATTTTTAGGCACATATGCACTTTTAGAAGTAGAACATAAGTAGTCATTTATAAAAGAAGCAGTGTTATTTTGTATGTTCTTTACTTCTAACATGGCATTATCTCTTTCATGAGTTAAACTAGCAACGTTTGAAGTTAAAGAAACATGATCCAATTTTAATTTTTCATTGTTTTCTTTAAGGATCACATTTTCATTAGAAATAGTTTCAAACTTAGATGCTAACAACTCATGATCGGATTTCAAAATTTCATGCTTGCTTTGTAAATTAATGAAATCATTTTGCAATTTGTTAAAGGCATGTAATAATTTTTCACTAGCACAAGCAAGTTCATCATTAGGTAAATCATTAATAGATTTGAACTCGCAAACCTCACTAGGGCTATCGCCTAGTGGCCGTGTGCATGATGCTCCACATGAACTTGAAGCGGGATCCTCCAAAGCTTGTCGGATCGCCTCCAAGTCTCCTTGATGTGCTTCTATAAATATCCATAAGGTGTAAGCACTATCAAAATGAACAAACTTGTTAGACATAGATGAGTTAAAAGCATTTAACAAATATTCTAACAAAATGTTGTTCATAGTAAACATGCGATGATCATTTTTATTCCACTTGGATTTCTCCAAAATGGGCACAATATAAGCATCATCTATAATTTCCCATAAATCAAAATGTTTAGATCTAACAAATAGTTTAAATCTAACACACCATTGGGCATAGGGGAAATTGTCTAATCTAGGAGCAACACTAGAATCATAGCCTAAACAAGATGCATCATTCATATCCATAATTTGTAGAAATATGCAAGCAAGATACAAATGCAATCAAAACAAGATTAGCACAAAAATATAACTTGGATCTTTAACTCAAGGCGATTAGACCTTAAATCAAAGAGCACCAAGCTCTGATACCAATTGTTAGACCCTAGAGGGGGGGTGATTAGGGTCTTATGCTAATCTAATCCGATTAAATGCCAATTAAAATTAATTAATACGTTATCCTAGCAAGTATGAAATACAACAAGAATATAAGCTAGGATAAGCAATATGAATAATGAAATATATCCTATATGATGAACTATATATGCAAGGATATATAAACAATAAGATATATCCTAACAAAGAGATATAGACAATGTATGAGCAAGGATATATGAACTAACACAAGGGTAAAATAAACAATCTACACAAGTGATAGGGTAATATGATGAGCAATACACAAAGGCGATATAAGATATGAAAACAAGAATAAGAACGCCAATGCAATCACAAACAAAACGATATGTTTACGAGGTTCGGTCCCCACGACCTACGTCCCCGCTCCTCACCTCGAGGAGATCTCCACTATCACAACCGGGTTTTCTACGTTCACCCGAACAACGTTTACACCTCACAATACAATCACTATGCAATCACACCTCACACACTAAGTGTTGGTCCTAGCCCGTGTCCTCCTCCTCAAGTGCTCGGTTACAACCTCTCCCTAGGCACGTCAACCGACGCCACTCCTCTTGGATTCGACCCCGTCTCTCACCACACACTTCTCTTGGTGTACAAGTGTATTACAAGTGAATCCTCACAATTAAGCACAATATAAATCAATTGATTGTTCTCTAAACAAGGTGAGAACTCAATTAAGCTCACTCTCAATGTCACAAGCCCACAACCCTAAATTATACTATGAATGTAAATACAATAAGCTCAATAGGTTGTGTGTGAACAAAGAGTATCAATAAAACAATTAAACTAAACTCAAATATAAAAAACTAAACTTAATATAAATCTAGCTTATGGAAATTATAATCAAAATAATAAATTGCTAGATGAGTTTAGAAACACTTCTCTAAAGATGACAAGAGAGTAGGAGAAGAGTGAATGCTCAAACACCAAAGGATGATCTCCACTTGCTCTTGTGAAATTGAATTCACAAACTCAAACTCTTGTAAATACTTAAAAGCTTCTAAACAAACATTAAACAAACTTAAACCCTTGTTTAAAACTCTTTAAACTTGTTTAAAATATTTCTTAAGTACCCTTTTATGGGGTATATATAGGCTCATGAAACAACCCCAAAAACCAATAAAAACACCTCCAAAACATTAAAATAAACAAAAAACAGAACTAGCCATTACTGTAGCAACGGTCGGTTGCTACAGTACTTCGGTCGACCGGTACGGTCGACCGAGAGGCATATGCAAAGCTGAGAAACGTCCAGAGACATTTCCGGTCGACCGGTCCGGTCAACCGGAGTTACTGTAGCAGTGCACAGATATTTTGTAAAATTAATTTAAAATAGTAAATGAACTTCAAAAATTATGAAATTTTGTGGAAATGTTCTAGACATGTAGAATAACATGTAAAAGAAAGAATTTCTGAAAAATATTTTCCCAATTGAGAGAAATAAATATTTGAACACAAATTTACAGTTTC
>NC_033798.1:86479034-86534034 GCF_001876935.1 Asparagus officinalis
TACACAAGAGTTATCCTCTTGTGGCCGAGTGCATGATGCTCCACATGAACTTGAAGAAAAATCCTCCAAGACTTGTCGGATTACCTCCAAGTCCCCTTGATGTGCTTCAATAAATTTTCAAAGTTTGTAAGCACTATCAAAATGAACAAATTTGTTAGAAATGGATGAGTCGAAAGCATTGAGCAAAAATTCTAACAAACGCTTGTTCATTGAAAACATTTTCTTATCATGATTACTCCACTTGGATATCTCCAAAGTGGGCACAATATAAGCACAATCAATAACTTCCCATAAGTCGATATTTCTAGATTCAACAAATAGTTTAAATCTAGAAGCCCATTGTGCATAGGAAAAATTGATGAATTTAGGAGCAATATTTGATTCATAGCCTAAACGAAATATATTCATATTCATGATATATATGTGAAAATATGCAAGCAAGACAAAAGTAATCATAACTAGATTAGCACAAATAATCAGATGCAGAGCCAGAACCAGAACCAGAGGCATATCCTTCTCCAGAACCTGTTAGACCCTAGAGGGGGGTGATTAGGGTCTTATGCTAATCTAATCCGATTAAATACCAATTAAAAACTAATTTACAAGTTATCCTAGCAAGTATAAAATACAACAATGTATATAAGCTAGGATAAGCAATATGAACAACAAGATATATCCTAACAAAGAGATATATTCAATGTATGTGCAAGGATATATAAACTCAAGGGTAAACAATCTAAACTAGATAGTGGGCAATATAATCAACAAGTAATATGCAAAGGCGATATAAGGTATGAACATAAAAGTAAGTGCGCCAATGCAATCATAAACAAACAATATGATTACGGAGTTCGGTCCCCACGACCTACGTCTCCACTCCTCACCTCGAGGAGATCTCCACTATCACAACCGGGTTTTCTACGTTCACCCGAACAACGTTTACACCTCACAATACAATCACTATACAATCACACTCACACACTAAGTGTTGGTCCTAGCCCGTGTCCTCCTCCTCAAGTGCTCGGTTACAACCTCTCCCTAGGCACGTCAACCGACGCCACTCCTCTTGGATTCGACCCCGTCTCTCACCACACACTTCTCTTGGTGTACAAGTGTATTACAAGTGAATCCTCACAATTAAGCACAATATAAATCAATTGATTGTTCTCTAAACAAGGTGAGAACTCAATTAAGCTCACTCTCAATGTCACAAGCCCACAACCCTAAATTATACTATGAATGTAAATACAATAAGCTCAATAGGTTGTGTGTGAACAAAGAGTATCAATAAAACGATTAAACTAAACTCAATATAAATCTAGCTTATGGAAATTATAATCAAAATAATAAATTGCTAGATGAGTTTAAAAACGACAAGAGAGTAGGAGAAGAGTGAATGCTCAAACACCAAAGGATGATCTCCACTTGCTCTTGTGAAATTGAATTCACAAACTCAAACTCTTGTAAATACTTAAAAGCTTCTAAACAAACATTTAAACCCTTAAACAAAACTCTTTAAACTTGTTTTTAAAACTCTCTTTAAAACATTCTTAGATTTTTGAGAGTTGAAGACAATGGAGTATTTATACCCTCTCACAACTCAGCCAAAAAAAATCAGAGCAAAAGACAAAACAGCCCCAAGACAACGGTCAAAAAACTAGCCGTTGGAAGCTGAACTGAAAATTGATATTTTGATATTTTGACTTAAACAACATTTTGAAACCTTATGAAATGATTGTATAGACTTGATAAAAGATATAATATGTTGTTATGAAGTCTATAACCTAGAAATACAATATTTTCATAAAATTGCATATTCTATGCAATGTTTTCAAAAAACACAATAGTAAATATGAAATATGTGATTTCATATTATAAACATGAAAACTCAAAAACTATGTATGTATATATATAACTATATATATGCATAGAAACCAAAACTTATGTATATATATATATAACTATATATATATACGAAGAAACCAATAAATGTGTGTGTATAGATAATTGAGCTTAGAGTACTTAACACACATAATATAAATCCTAAACTAAATTACCCAAGCTTGATCTTGATCTTCATTAAGCTCTACTTGGTAATCTCGCGGATGAAGCTTGAACTTGATCTTTAACTTTGAATTGCAAGGCTTCACCGACATTCCGCCAACCTCCTTTGGATATGATCATTGAAGCTCTATTCCATTCATCCTCCAACAACGTTGTTTGTCTATAATAAATAAGAAAACACAAATACTAGACAAACAACATTAGTGGTAAATTGTTTGTTAAACATCATCAAAACAAGAAGGCCAACAATCTCCCCCTTTTTGATGATGACAAACAATTTACAAAACAATCTCCCCCTTTTTAATGATGACAAACAATTTATAAAAATGATATATGCATGAAAGGAAATGAATATATAAATTATAATTCACATGCATATAAACAAGAAAGAATATACTCACAATATTTCTCCTCCTTTGACAACATCAAAAATAGTCTTTTCAGCAAAAGTTGGTTCTGTTGAGGAATTCATTATATCTTCGTTTGATTACAACAAATTCAAAGAAATAGTCTTTTTATAAGACCTTTTCTACACAACAAAGCAAAAATTATAACTTTTGAGAAAATAACACAAAAATCGTCTGTCGATTCTTGTTTTTGTGGGACTTTGCCTGTGCCGGGAACGCTTTGGTTCGTGGACCGCCGAATCACAGATCGTGAAAGGGGTTTACTGATTCTGACTTCGTTTATCGAAGTGAGAACTTGAAACGATATCTTATCAAAGTAAGATAGTCGTTCTTCTTAAAATCAAGTCAAAGCTCAATTTCAAGGGAATCACACCAAGAACTCAAGTCTGCTCTCTTTGCTCTGAATTGCTCGAAAATATGCTCCATCCTCGTCAGAAATGACCCTAGGGGGGGTATTTATAGCCTCTGGAGTCTGTAACTGCAAAAACTCAACAAAACCGAGAAATTAGGCCACGAGACAGTGTTTACTGTCTCGGCGGGCGAGACAGTGTTTGCTGTCTCGGCCCGCGAGACAGTAAATGTTGTCTCGGAAAAAGAATATTCCTGGCAGTTTTCGTTTTAACTGCCTTCCCACGTTTCAAACTCCGTTATTTTGGCGGTTATTCACGTGATTTTCGCTCACGATGTTCTCCACGTCCCTTTGCAGTTAATGGACACGTGGGTGGGAGTTATTTAAGGTGGTTTTGACCATTTCAACACTGTCTCGCTGGCGAGACAGCAAACACTGTCTCGCTGGCGAGACAGTTCATATCTGTCTTGATTTTTCTCTTAAGACAGTATGAGGTGATTTTTGATGTTCTTCTCTATGTTTGGATATCTATTAGCATTTTTTAACGCCTACAGTCTTGAGCCGCCAAAAAATCATTAAAAGTATTCTATGTTGGAAACACACATACAACAAGACAGAAAATGCATGTCGTGATTATTAATAAAAATTAGAAAAATACCTAGAACACTTCCCGGTCATCCACAATGCCATCTACCAAGATCTTACTTGAAAATCCCAAGATTTATATGAAAAGATTCTTTAATAGAAAAAGTCTCCAACTGAAATTCATCCATCACCGAAGAGAAGCAATACTAGAAGATATGTTCTTAAATATTCTATTGTTTTGTTTTTATCAATTTTCATATTATCTTCATAAGATTTATTGTATCTTCATAAGGCTACATATGAACCCTATTTATAGGATTAGACTAGCCTTATAGATAATAAGATATAAACAATTTATAATTATTTAAAAACTCAATCCATAATGGTTAAGAATAGAATTGAACGGTGTTGCATTAATCACACCTCTTCTAATGACAATAGTGTGACTAATTGGGTCACATAACGAGAACTAATTATTAATCAAATTAATATTTTTAATTTACAAATCAAATCTCTATCTAACCAACTTTTTATAAAATCTCTTCCATAATATGGAATTAATTATTCATAAATAATATTTTATATTCTGTCCCCCCCAGCACTTTTGAGCAAGACAATTCGTTTATTTGCTCTTGCCTAAATTACAATCCCAATGAACATAAATAAAAATTATTTTGAAACATCAAAATATTTTATTTTTATAAGAAAAAAGTTTTGAAAAATATTTTCTAAAACCACGCACCGGTGGGAATTTAATAACTATATAGGAATGTATAATAAATTAACTCAGCATAATGAGCGTATTAGATCCTGCATAGATATCCCTCATTTGCCTAAATGAAATATAGCAACCCAGCATTTTATATTATGTAGCGCTTGCTAAATAAGCTTAACCATTACATAAAATGATACTAATTTATCAAATCGAAAAAGACAATATCATCATGTCAAAGGGACCATGTAACAATTTGAATTATCTCTCTCCTAGGTGACTCGTCCTAGAGAATCCAATTGCGGTCTAGTGATATACACATTTACAATGTGTTCTTATGATATACACCCGGGGAATCCCTATCCCCTATGGCTGAGGACCCCACCACATCTCATTTGTCGATATTATACATAATAACTTGTTATAACTAAGTTATCATTTAAGGCTAAGCACAATATTTAGAAATTTCTAAGTTAGATCGTATCTCCAAGCAAATAGTTATCATAATGCATGATCTAACAATCTAATTTCTAAAGTTATTATAACAATGATAAAAATAATTCCCAAATTATATGTACGTGCAATAATTAAATCTATTAATATTTTTAAAATACTATATAATCTGTATCAGATATATAATCTGTATCGGATGTCCAATGGCATATTATTACTACTCCCGCATTTTGTTTATTCTTACAAGTGTGAGGACATTCCTGATGGTTTTTTTTTTAGTGCTTGGAGGCATTTCTTTTAGTTTTTCCAATATAAAGACGTTTTGGAATTCTGAAAATGGAGCTCACATGACCAAAAGAATGATGATTTTTTTAAAATAATAATAATATATAATGATGATAGATGTCCAAAGCAACAAAAACTATTTAAAAATTAATATCACTAGTACAAAAATAGCGGCAACTATCCTAGGATAGATTACACAATGATTAATTGAAATACGGAGTGGAAGGAACATATCTCCGCGTCAACTCGATCGAACTCATTGTTGTGTATAACAAACCCTAGTTATTCATCGTCTCGAAATTGATCCCAATAGAGTCAGGATTGTTGTACGCGGCGGAAGTCAAAACCAAACCGTACTTCGAGAGATCAAATCAAACAAATGCTGAGAGAAAGTCAAACAATACAAAATAATGACACAAACTCAAACAACCAATTTTAACATGGTACGACAAGTTGCCTATGTCTACGGGGCAAGAATGGGATGAGGTTTTCACTAATAAAGAAGAAGAGTACAAACTAAGATTACAAAATCACACAAACTCACCAATTAATCTCACCAACAAAGTTCTAATTCTCTCCAAACAAAACTAGATTACAAAATCACACAAACTCACCAATTAATCTCACCAACAAAGTTCTAATTCTCTCCAAACAAAACTCTAACCAATAGCTCAGAAAATACCTTAATTAATCTCACCAACAAAGTTCTAATTCTCTCCAAACAAAACTCTAACCAATAGCTCAGAAAATACCTTTTTCTGTGCTCCAAATATCTCATTCGCTGCTCCCCAAACCTAAAACGTGTTCCTATATATATAGAAATCCTAAAACCAAAATCATACTAATAATTCTAAAACCAAAATAAAAACAGATTAGGAATCCTAATAACATGTTAACAAAACAGATTAGGAATCTCAATAACATGTTACCAAAACAAATTAGGAATCTTAATAACCTGTTATCCAATAATTATGTGCTCTGGGGTTTTTCAATTCTTGTGATAGCAATGTTGAGTATACCTCTTGTTGTGTGCGGCAGAAGTCAAAACCAAACCGATGTGCTTCGAGAGACCAAATCAAACAAACGCCGAGAGAAGGCTAAACAATGCAAAATAACGACACAAACTCAAACAACCAATTTTAACGTGATTCGGCAAGTTGCCTACGTCCACGGGACAAGAAGATTATGGAGTTTTCACTAGTAGCTAGAGAAGAAGAGTATAAACTGAGATTACAAAATCACACAAACTCACCAATTAATCTTACCAACAAAGCTCTAACTCTCTCAAAACAAAACCCTAACCAATAGCTCAGAAAATACATCTTTTCTGTGCTCCAAATATCCCCTTCGCTGCTCCCCAAACCTAAAACGTGTTCCTATATATATAGAAATCCTAAAATCAAAAGCATATTAGGAATTCTAAAACCAAAATCAAAACAGATTAGGAATCCTAATAACCTGTTAGCAAAACAGATTAGAAATCCTAATAACTTGTTTCCAAAATAGATTAGAAATCCTAATAACCTGTTATTCAATAAGGATCAAGTCAATAACTTCAAATTGAAATAAAGGCATTAAAATCTCTTGTGTCATCAAGAGATAGGAGACTTCGTCTGAGGAGGAATTAGTTATAGCACATCCCTATCTCCTGTCAGCATTGTGACAGAAGGTAAGGATCACCGTGTTGTTTGACATTGAGATAAATTAAACGCTGCGATTACAAGCGAACGTATACATGCACATGAGACATCAAAGATTAAAATTTCCAACCTTCATGCGTGTTTCTCATAATAAACGCCTTCAAAGATTTAAATTTCAACCTTCATGCATGTTTCTCATAAGAAACTTGATGTAGGATACTTAATCTGAGTTGGAGTCTATTTAGATTAGGAAATAAATTCAATTTTAGAGTCAAATTAGATTAGAAAACAAAATTAATTTTGATTCATGATTTGTTTCCTCTATTATAAGGAGTCTTTTTAGGATAGAATATGACACTTTCTATTTTTATAATTCTAATCTTACTAGGAGTCTTATTTGTTTTTCTATTTAAGAAGAGTCATGTATCCAAAAGGAGAATAGTTTTTCATCAATAAAATTTATCTTTTCAATATTTTCTTCATGGATTTGAAGTTCTTCGTGGATTTGAAGATCGTTCTTTGTGGATTCAGAGAACATCATTGGTGGATTCCGAGGTTATCACTTCCGCGTTGTGTCAATTGGTATCAGAGCCTTGTTCCTCCGATCCGATGGCAGGTGATGAAGCCCCTATTTCTCGAACTGAGTTCGATGTGCTAAAGGCCAATGTTAATCAGATGAAGACTATCATGGAGCGACTTGCGGCGGTAGTTGAGCGTCTGAACACGACGGGAGTTCAAAATCGCGTTGATGGTCGCCAACGACGTGATCCGACTCCACCGACTCCATATGGTGAATCCGACAGCGAGGAAGATAACTATGTAACCCCATGCCGCTGTTTTTATCACAGAGACCGTCGAGGAAGGGATAGTTATGATGCTGGAGGTTTCAAGATGAAGATGGATCTGTCATCTTTCAACGGGCAACTTCACATCGAAGAATTCCTCGATTGGATTGCAGAAGTAGAGAGATTCTTTGAGTATATGGAGATTCCAGAAGAGCATAAGGTAAAATTGGAGGCCTACTGACTCAAAGGTGCTTCAGCTTGGTGGGAATCTGTTTGTCTGAATCGATCTCGTCAAGGAAAGCCAAAGGTCGATAGATGGGGAAAGATGAAGAAACTACTGAGAGCCTGTTTCTTGCCAAGTGATTATAAACAAGTTTTATTTGGACAATACCAGAATTGTAAGCAAGATGGTAGAACTATGGATGAGTACACACAGGAGTTCTATCGAATATTATCCTGCAATAACTTAAACGAGAGCGAGGCATGACAGATGTCCAGATATACGGGGGGAATTGAGGATGGTGATTCAGGATCATGTATCTTTGCAGCAGACCTATACCTTAGCTGACACTGTTAGCCTAGCTGAGAAGGTGGAGCGACAACTCGGACGAAATAGTAAAGGATTATGGGCATCTTCCGAAGGGTCGCGCACGAGCTTTAATCGTGGTGGGAACAAACAGTCTCAAACTATTTCTGATCAAGATGCTACAACGGAGAAGGCAAAGAGTCCAGCAACAACAATAACAAAGAAGACTACACCACTGAACCCATATGTTAAGCCTGACCCGATAAAGTGCTATAGATGCGGACAGCCTGATATATCCAATCAGTGTCCTAAAAGAGGTGTTGTGAGTATGGTGGATCACGAAGACAAGGACATAGATCAAGACGAGGCTGAAGACTATGATGGTGGATTGGATCCTGATGATGATGGGGAACAACTCTCATGTGTTGTGCGGCGGCTATTATTGGGCCCAAAGACAGAAAAACTACTACAGAGGCATAACATCTTCCGCACGAGATGCACAGTGAATTAGAAGATCAGTGATGTCATTATTGATAGTGGGAGCAGTGAGAATATTATCTCTCGGCGCATGGTGGAGAAATTAGGTTGAAGACGGAGAAGCACCCTGCTCCCTACAAGATCGGTTGGATTCGTAAGGATAATGACGTGCAAGTTGATGAGGTGTGTCGGGTATCTTTTTCCATTAGCCGAACTTATGTTGATGAGATATTGTGCGATGTAGTTGAGATGGATGCTTGTCATATTCTGCTAGGTAGGCCTTGGCAGTTTGATGTTGATGCCACGCATAGAGGGAAGGATAACGTTTATATCTTTAAGAAGGATGGTCAAAGAATTGTGCTCAAGCCTCTAACCTAGAAGGGACCTGTCAAAACTAATGTTGCTGAAAAGAAGACTTCTTTGGTCGTTGACAATGAAGACTTTATGAAAGATGTGAAGTAGTCTGATGAGGTTTATGCTCTTGTTGTCTCAGGAAAAGTGGATTCTACCATCGTCAAAATTCCACCTGAAATACAGACCCTCTTGTAGCAATTCGATGCAGTGATGCCTGATGATCTTCCGTCTGAATTACCACTGCTTCAAGATGTTCAGTGTCGGATCGACCTCATCCCGGGATCTCGACTACCAAATTTGTCACACTATCGAATAAGCCCGAAGGATGGAGAAATTTTACAGAAGCAGGTGGACGACCTCATCCTAAAAGGCCTTATACGACCTAGCATGAGTCTGTGTGTCGTGCCAGCACTACTAGTCCCGAAGAAGAATGGAGAGTGGCGCATGTGTGTGGATAGTAGGGCTATCAACAAGATTACCATGAAGTATCAATTTCCTATCCCACGACTGGAAGACATGTTAGATATGTTATCAAGATCAAAAGTGTTCTCCAAGATAGATCTCAAGAGTGGTTATCATCAGATTCGGATTAGAGAAGGAGATGAGTGAAAGACTGCTTTTAAGACAAAAGAAGGCTTGTATGAATGGTTAGTCATGCCTTTTGGTTTTTCTAATGCTCCTAGAACTTTCATGCGTTTGATGAATCAGGTATTAAAACCCTTTATCAGCAAGTTCGTTGTAGTTTACTTCGATGATATCCTGATTTAGAGCCAGAGTGAGACTGCACATCTAAACCACTTGAGGAAGATACTAATAGTTTTGCAGGAGAATAAGTTGTACATCAATCTGAAAAAGTGCAACTTCATGACCAGTAGCCTTGTATTCCTAGGCTTTGTCGTTAGTGCAAAGGGCATCCATATTGATAAAGAGAATGTGCGTGCTATTCGAGAGTGGCCTACATCGAAGACTATCTGTGAGGTTCGTAGTTTTCATGGCCTAGCAATGTTCTATAGGAGATTCGTCAGAAATTTTAGCAGTATAGTAGCTCCTATCACTGAATACATAAAGAAAGGCAAGTTTAATTGTGGAGTAGAAGCAGATCGTAGCTTTGCACTCATCAAGGAGAAGTTATTCACCGCACCAGTGCTTGCACTTCCAGACTTTCAAAAGGTGTTTAAAGTTGATTGTGATGCGTCCATCATAGGAATTGGTGGTGTGCTATCTCAAGAAGGGCGTCTAGTTGCTTTCTACAATGAGAAAATCAGTGAAGCTCAAATGGACCACATATGAGCTAGAGTTATATGTCATAGTTTAACCTTTGAAGCATTGGGAGCACTATTTGATCTCACGAGAGTTTCTGCTTCATACTGATCATCAGGCCCTGAAGTCCCTTAATAGTTAGACTACCATCAACCATATGCATGCTCGTTGGATCGCGTATCTACAACATTTCACTTTTGTTTTAAAGCACAAATTCGGGTAGTAGAACAAGGTTGCAGATGCACTCAATCGGAGAGTTGGTTTGTTGGTGACTTTGCAAGCAGAAGTGATTGGATTTGAATACCTAAAGGAGCTATATGCAGAGGATGAAGACTTTAAGGAGATTTAGGATGATTGGCAACAGAATAAATCAGTCAAAGGCTTTCATATTCAGGATGGTTATTTATTTCATGGCGATCAATTGTGCATACCCTAGAGTTCGCTAAGAGAGCAGATAATTAGAGACCTTCATGCTGGCGGGTTAGGGACAATTGGGGCAAGACAAGACGATTGCTTCTATTGAGGAGCGATATTACTGGCCTCGGCTGAAGAAGGGAGGAGAAAAATATGTGTGGCGTTGTCTAGTTTGTCAAGTTGCTAAGGGACAGTCTCAGAATACAGGATTGTATACACCTTTACCTGTTCCAGATGCGTCCTGGCATGATATCTCTATGGACTTTGTGTTAGGACTGCCTAGAACCCAACGAGGTATGAATTCTATTTATGTTATGGTTGACAGGTTTTTGAAGATGACGCACTTCATTCTATGTAAGAAGACTGCAGATGCTAGCCACGTTACTAATCTTTTCTTTCGGGAGATAGTTCGCCTTCATGGAGTGCCAAAATCTATCACATTCGATCGTGATTCTAAATTCTTATCCCACTTTTGTAGGACTTTATAGCAGCGGTTCAATACTTCTCTTAAGTTCAGTACTGCTTATCACCCTCAAACAGATGGCCAAACTGAAGTAGTAAATCGCACTCTCGATAACCTTCTTAGATCCATCTCTGGCGATCGTCCGAAGTAGTGGGATCTTGCTCTGGCACATGCTGAATTTGTTTATAACTGTATGAAGAATCGAACTATAAGTAAGGCTCCTTTTGTAATTGTGTATGGAAGGCTTCCAAATCATTATCTTGACCTTGCTTCACTGCCTAAGCTTCCCGGACAGAGTGTTCCTGCAGATCATATGGTTGAAAAGATACGGGCTATCCAACATGAAGTTAAGGAGAAGATAGAGCAGTCTAATGCTAAAATAAGAATGATGATGATCGACACAGGAGGAAGAAGGTGTTTGAAGCGGGAGACATGGTGATGGTGTTTCTGCGAAAAGAACGTTTTCCCATGGGCACCTACAATAATCTGAAGAATAAGAAGTAATGTCCCTACAAGATACTGAAGAAGATTAGCGACAATGTTTATGTGGTTGACCTTCTTACAGATTTGGGTATCTCTCCTAGTTTCAATGTTGCAGATTTGTTTGAATATTATCCGCCAGAAGAAACAACTATTTATGTAAGTGTAAGCTCGGGGTCGAGCTCTTTTCAAGCAGGGGAGACTGATGTAGGACGTTTAATCTGAGTTGGAGTCTATTTAGATTAGGAAATATAGATTAGGAAATAAATTTAATTTTAGAGTCAAATTAGATTAGGAAACAAAATCAATTTTGACTCATGATTTGTTTCCTCTATTATAAGGAGTTTTTTTAGGATAGAATTTGACACTTTCTATTTTTTTAATTCTAGTTTATTAGGAGTCTTATTTTTTTTTCTATTTAAGAAGAGTCATGTATCCCAAAGGAGAATAACTTTTCATCAATAATTTTTTTTTTCAATATTTTCTTCGTGGATTCGAAGTTCTTCGTGGATTCGAAGATCGTTCTTTGTGGATTCAGAGAACATCCTTGCTGGATTCCGAGGTTATCACTTCGGCACTGCGTCAAAACTCCTTCAACATCACATGGCGCTCCTGATTGGAAAAAAAAATTTTTTTTCCCTGTCACGTGGATTTTACGCATGAAAATTCTAGTTATAGAGTAATCAAAAGCAGTATTATATCTCCATGTTGGAAATTAAGATTGAAAACTTCGAGGATAGATTCTAGAAATATTCGGCATTGGCTCATCACCATGATGTAGTTAAGCACGTGTAAGACCGTGCATAAAAATTGAGTAAGATTATAATTAATTACCACATTAAGCCAGCAGATCACGGTTTGGTTCCAGCATGTTACGTTAACATATATTATTTTAAAGCTGAGGACAATACTTTGAAGATTACTTCAAGTTTTCAATAAGGGCTGTTTGGTTCTCTGTTTTTGAGGGAAATGCTCTCTTGAAAGCCTGTCAAAAGTGTCAAAAATATCACTTTTTGACGGGCTTTCAGCTAAAATCTTTTTTTAGAGGCGATTTTGGCTGAAAACCTACCAAAAAGTGACACTTTTGACAGGCTTTCAAGAGATTTTTTCCCTCAAAAACAGAGAACCAAACAGCCCTTAACTTCAAGGTCAAATTTCTTTTTTCGGAAAGAATCACCCAAGCAAATTTACAGCGTGTTTGGGAGTTTACTAGGAAAATGGAAGGAAAGATAAAATAGGGAAGATGAAGGCAGAGAAGAAGAGGGAAAATGTAATATCTTGTTTGAGTGTTTAATGAAGGGGGTGGAGGGGAACTTGTTTTATCATGTTTGGAAATTTTAACTAAGCAAAACGAAGGGGAAAATATAATATAATCAAATCTCAACCATTGATCCATAGTAACAAATGGTCAATCTTTTTTTATAGCGAAGGAAAAAATGTATTATAATCAAATCTCAACGGTTGATCCATAGTAACGAAGCGAAGGAAAAAATATATTATAATCAAATCTCAACATTTGATCCATAGTACTAAATAGTCAATCTTTTACGACTATTTCTCATCCCTCCCTCTCCCTCCTCTACACCTCAATTGTGTGTGTGTGGAGGGGTGGGGGGGGGGGGGGGTGGGGCTTCACTCCTTTACATTATCCCTTTCAAATTCACTTCCCCAACTCCTACCCTCCATCCAAACACACTGTAAATGATTTGACTACTAAAGATGAGCAATTAATTTCATAGTCACATAATCTCTTCCAATTGAAGCGGTGATTTACCTGAAATTCTAATGAAAAACTCAAGAGACTTAAATAAATAAAAACCTTTTTGAGTAACAAGAAAACTCAAGTCGATCGAGCGATAAATTTAAGACATGCAACCGACGAACTCTGATAGCAACTCGTCCAATTAAGACACTGATCAAACAATAAAAACAAGTAATCGTCACACGATTTAGTCCAATCTCATCATCACCAACAAGCGGAGGGGCCTAAAAAAATTGAAAAAAGAAAAAAAATTCAAAAATTAAAAATAAATAAACGTCTCCTTTCACCTCCCTCTCTCTAACCTCACCGGTGAGCGGTGACCAGAGTCTCAATAAAGCGCAGCCCATCAAATCTCGGAGCAAATCTATCCGTTGGACCGGACCGTCTCCTCTCCTGATCATCGACGTCATCGCACTTCCTACCTCCCTGAAAATAATCAACAGGCAACGCGCATCGGCTACCAGAATTATAAAAATTTAAATAAAAAAAAGAAATCGCAAGCAAAAAAAAAAATCACAATTTCACACTTCAATCTACCGACCTGAGGCTGCGACGATGTCGGATCCAAAACATGATCGGGCATCGGATCAGAACACGCGACGCAACAGCGGCCACCACGGATCCGGTTCTCTTCATGGCGCCGCCCGAATCCGCTGTATTTTCTTTCCTTACCTATTTTATTATCAAATAAATAAAATCCATCGAAATCTTCTTTTCCGCGTCTACATATATAGATCGCTGTTCGTTCGAATTCACGCGCGGTAAACGAGGGTGACCTGGACCTCCCTTCTAGAAGCCACGTGAGGTGATATTCCTAAATTGCCCCCGGCTTTCCGGAACACTCTCCCGAGGTTTCAGGGGTAGAATAGGTAATGCAGTCGAGAGGGGCGAGAGGTTGTGGTTGCTTGAGACTTCGTGGTCGGTTATGTTAGCTGGAGATCGTCTGGCCGGTACCTGCGAGGCGCTGAGAGAGCGCCACGTGTATGGGTTCTGGAAAGCCACGATGGTCGCTAGACGGTCTCTCGCTGTGAGTGGCCGTCAACGAGGGCTCCCACCAATTTTCACTCCAAGCTGAAGACGACCGCATTGTGATTTTTCAGTTCTTTGGGCGAGAAGATTTGGGCGTGAATTTGTTCTTACTTTAGTTTGGTCTAAAAGAGAACTAATTTAGAAGTTGGAATTTAAACTAGGAAAAAAAAAACAGATCAAATTCGACCAAGTTTTGCCAAAACTAAAAATTAATTTGGGACTATATGTGGATTCACTAAAACTATTTCTTTGGAGTTGCCAAACACGCACTTGGAATAATCTCCCACAAGCGCCCCAAACTGTCAGGGTTTTGCACATAATTTCTCAGAATCTTTTTTATCTGATAAATCTTTGAGTTTTACTACGTTTAAGAAATTCCTCTTAAACTCTAAAAATTTTCCACTTGCCACCTCACTCGTTGCATGTTGGTTGGTGTTTGCCAAGTTTTTTTTGTAAATGATGTGTGACTCAATTTTAGATTTTTCCTTAAAAAAAGATTTTAGTTATTTGCCACTTAATGTAAATAAGGGGTTCGGTAAGAAACGTTTGAAATTCAGGAGTTTTTTCACTCTGCAAAGTTCAAGAAGATTTTTGTGAAATTTACCCTTTTTAACATTTTAACTTCGAAGTGTCAAATTGGCAGCTGAAAGAAAAATTTACAAAAATTTGAAAATAAGAGCGTGAACGCGTGTTTCGCCTACATATTTGTCCTCTTGGAAAACAAAAACATTCCCTTTTTCCTCTAATCCCGAAGAACTGGACATGATGTGAATATGGCCTTTGCCCTAAATAAAAAAAATGAAAATGTGAGGTCCCTTTAAAACTGAGGATACCATAATATTGTTTCTTATAATATAAGAGTGAGGAACTCAATTGGCAGTCGCCTAAAGAGACTGCTAGGCGACTGCCAATAAACAATCGCCTAAGGGCTTGTTTGGATTGAGGGGAATGAGGGTAAAATGAAGTTAGGGGAACCATTCACCTCCATTCACCTTGTTTGGGAATACTTAGGAGGTGAAGTTAATTCACCCTAGTTCTCCTTGGTTCACCCCCAAATAGTATAAAATTTGTTACCCCCAAATTAGGGTGTAACCAAGGGGAAGGGAACTCCCTTCCCTTCCCTTCCCTTCTCTCAGTTTCCTTTAGGACCTGTTTGGATTTGTAGGGGGTGAAGGGAAGTTAAGGGAAACAGAGAGAAGGGAAGGGAAGGGAGTTCTCTTCCCCTTGGTTACACCCTAATTTGGGGGGTAACAAATTTTATACTATTAGAGGGTGAACCAAGAGAAACTAGGGTGAATTAACTTCAACTCCTAAGTGTTCCCAAATAAGATGAATGAAGGTGAATGGTTCCCCTAACTTCCTTTCACCCTCATTCCCCTCAATCCAAACAAGCGGTTAACTTCCCTTCACCCCCTACAAATCCAAACAGGCCCTAAAGTAACTAAATTTAGTGGGCTAACTTTGTGTAAAGCACCTTAAATAATTTGATTTTGCACCTATCGGCAATTGTACAAAGATCTATGATTTTCAACGATGACTAGTCTTCATTTGATAAATTAAATAGTGATTGCTTTTTTCCGAGTTTATTGCTACTCTGGAGTCTGGACTACCCATTCTCTATCTTCAATTCTTTTCACCTGCAACATTGCCCATCCTATTAAACAAGGACGTGGACAAATGACATGTACGGATCTACCCATGCCTTGTACAAGCAAATCTCACATCAATAAACTCGTTGGTTTTCTTTTAAGGGCCTGTTCGTTTGTTTTCTAAAATCCAAGAAATGGAAATGGAAATGGTGAAAATCTCAAAACTCACCATTTCCTCCATTTCCATCCCTAAAACTCACCCACAACATCCAATAAAATATTATTTTCATCCAACAACTCATCCACATCATCTAATAAAATATGATTTTCATCTAACCACTCATCCATTACATCTAATAAAATATTATTTTCATCTAACAACTCATCCATCACATCTAATAAAATATTATTTTCATCCAAACATCACTCAACTCATCTCTTCTCATCATTTCAAATCACTCACATCATCCAATAAAATATTATAACAATTCACCTCATCTCATTAACATTTCATTTCTTCATTTTCATCCCAAAAAGTTATGAAAACACTTTTTCTTAATCTTTCTTCACATCACCCAATAATACAATGACAACTCATCTCATCTCATTTCATTTCTTATTTTTAAGAATGAACCGAACAAAAGAAAACAAGAAACTACAGGAAATAGGTTTCTTATAATTCATTTCCTTATTTTTTTTCGCCAACCGAACACTCCAAAACTAGTTTTCTTAAAAAATCTCAAACATCATCCAATAATAAGGTGACAACTAACATCATTTCAATTTTATTTCTTTGATTTCCTTCTTTTTTAGCCAACCAAACACTCCAAAAACAATTCTTCATTTTAATAGTTTTCCATTTCTTTGATTTCCCTCTTTTTTTTTAGGCAAACGAACAGGCCCTAAACGAAGAGACGCTTTGATTGATACACCAAATCCATAAGTCTTTGCATATTTTTTTCAATAAGAATAAACCTCCTCTTGTGTTTTAAACTCCATACATTTATAGGGTATGACAATTTCACAGTGCTCATTTGAAATATTTCTACTTATTCCTACCCCATCTTCCACATCTTGGCCATTAACATTAGCATGAACCAGGGTCTAATCACATTCAAATGAATCAATATTTATAGATCCATGTAAACCAAAGTCCTCCATCACACACCTGACATGAATAATTCAAAACTTTATGATCAATATACATCAATTATAAAATAATAATCAGATTATTAAAAATACAAAAAATATAAAAGAGAGAAATATAAATATATACCTCAAATATGAATTTATCAATTATCTTTTGAGCTTGTCCTCAACGATTGAGCACCAATAAAACAAAAATCAGTAATTAAAGAAAGAGGTAATGTTAGAAGAGAATGAAATAGTAAATAGATTGGAAGAAAGTAAAAGGAGAAGTGATTTTTAGGGCTGGAAGGAAATATAAAGTCTTAGCGCCAATCGGTAAAATATGAGAAAAGAAATTAATTGGATTAGGAGCTGATGAAAACACAAGGATATTGCTGTAAATTAACTTTTGGATTTTTATATCAAAACCATATTTACTTATATCCAAATTGATCTTTACAATCTTTAAAGCATTTTTTAATCAAAACCATGTTTACTTGTATACATCTTCACAATTGACATTGTTTTTACTGTTCACCCCTGGAATGTCCATAATGACCTCACATCTTCTTGTTTCTCCATCTACTTCCTCCCCAAACTCTTACCCTAACCCTAGCCTCCTCATCTTCCTCTTCTCCTTCCCTCCTCAACCTCTCTAGAATCACACCTCAAACACCGCCGCCGCCCCATGACCACCACCTCCCTCCAAGATCCTAACCCTAATCCTAGTTCCCACTTGGAGAGGAATGGAAGAGTGGGAGCTCGGGGAGAAAGAGGGAGAAGGAGAGGGAGGGGGAGGGGAGTTGGGGGAGGAGGGTGAGGAAAGACGAGGAGAAGAGGATGAGGAGGCTAGGATTAGGGTTTGGGAAGGAAGAAGGTGAACGAGAGAATAGAGTTGGGGTAAAATGGTAATTTCTGGCTTTTTTGGGTTAACAGTGAAAAAACTATCAATCGTGATGTATGCAAGTAAAGACGGTTTTAAAAAAAGTTAAATATGGTAAATATCAACTTGGGTATAAATAAAGATGGTTTTGATGTAAAAACAATGAACTTCTTTCCCAACTATATTTGATTCCCATTCCATATCCGCTGCGCAACTGGCAGCCATTGTCCAAAAGTCGTATGTATATATATTTTTATGGTATAGTTATCATTACACCTTTGTTTTTGTTTTGCCATTACCTGCCTCAATCAATAATAAGTGATTAAATTGGTAGCTAGTTCGATTAAAATTAAAACTCGACATGATGCTCACAAACATATAAAATTTTCTCATCCACATGGCACGCGCGCAAATTCAAATACTATAATTTTGCTCTGCTTTAATCTTGAAAGAACGCAAATATTGAATTAGAATCTGAAGTAACCTTACTGGCCACAGTCACTGATATTTAGTAATGTGTCTACATCATTCAACGTTGATATGCTACCAAGAACAAGTCGCAGACGCAAGTTTCAGTCACAATCTTAAAATTATTATCTGCAACTAAAATAGAGGAAATCAATAATTTAGAGGGTCAAGTAGATGCACCTATCACGTGTGATTTGTTATTAGTAAGGACGAGTCATACTGATTTTGTTGACGTTGCATTAGGAGAAATAATTGACATGCATGCATGTAAATTATCAAAGATCTGCAAGCCTCTCTATTACACAATAGGAGAAATCTACTCTATAATGATATATCTACTCTATATGATATTCACACCCTTCATTCCTTGTTTTATCTGGCTCCACATCGTGTATGTATTTTCAGAATTAAATATAACTCCCTATTTAAAAAAGATCGGTCCGTCAAAGTTAGAGCTGAGGTGCCAATATTGAGAATAGAAAGTAAAATTTCAGATATTATTTAGTTAGTGAAATAAAAAGAGGTCATGGGGCTATGTGCAATAACTTTTAAAGTTCAGGGGGTTAAGTCTAATAAAAAAATTGATGGGGGTTTACTGCAACTCCCTCAAAAGTTCATGGAGGTAATTCTGTAATTAACCCTTGCTAATAATTTGGAGAGTGGTAACTGATCTTTTAAAACTGTGGCAAGCTCTCCCCTGTCCATTACTTTCTTAATTAGACATGCATCATCAGAGGTTTTAACACACTGTTAACAAATACCTAACGGATTCCGGCATACTTTATTTAACTTTATTGAAAAGATTAGATGATGGTAGACACATAGTAAATGTTTACGTTTCCGAACATTCTCATCTTTCATGAAGCGCATCTTAATTGGCAAACATATCACCTTTTATATGAATAAATTGTTTTTTCCCCCATGAAACACACCCTAATTGGTTTCAAGACAACTCCAAGTTTCTAGGGGTGGCAATCTAGACCCAAACCCAATAATCTATCCATACCCACCCACAAAATAGTCCACCTATACCCAACCACTTAACAAAGCGGGTCCTAAATGGGTGGGTATTACTTCCCTGCAGCTAACCAGTTCATAACCGGACCCGCCCATTACCCAACCTAATCTGATCCGCCACCACAACCACGTTCTCCTTTCTCCCCTTTCTCAAATGCTCGAGCCCTAGTTCCTCTCTCGCCTCTCAAGCGCTCGATTTCACCTCATCTTTCTCCAATCGAGCCCTAGTTCCTCTCGATCGAGCCCTAGTTTCTCCGATCAACCCTTACCGGGGTCGATTTCACCTCATCTTCCTCTCGATCGAGCCATAGTTCCCCATCGAGCTTCCTCATCTCTCCAGTTGAAATTCAGGCCTTTGATCGAGCTATTACAACATTCAGGTCTTCAATCGAACTAATCACTAGATTTTGAGGTACATTCAGGCCTTCTTTCAATTTTGGGGTTTTTAATCATGTCTCCTTTCAATTTTAGGGTTTCTTGATCAGGCCTTTGATCGAGCTCTGAAGTTTTAATCCGCTGAGCTTGCTGAAGAGAGGTCCTCCTCAGGTTTTATTTTCTAATTTATTTCTCCCTTGTAAAATGTTTTAGTTTCTCAGCTTTGTATTGCATAGGCATGTCAAATAGGTGGTTTTGGTTGGGTCATAAATAGGTGGGCACATTTATGTCACTTGACCATTTATGACCCATTTATAAATGTGTCACTTCTCATCCACTCATTTACTAAATGGGTGGTTCATGGGTGACCCAATAACCCAATTAGTTACGATGCTTTTATTATATATATGTAAGTTTCAGAGATCTACTTGCAAACTTTCAGGGGTTTTCTGTAAACTTGCATGGGGGTTTTGGTAAAATTTCAGGGGGCTTTCTATAAACTTTCAAAGGGTTTTCTACAAACTTGTAGGGTTTTTTGGTAAACTTTCACCAACCGTAAAATCAGTATTAATATTGCTAATAAAATAACCATCCGTACCAGCACAATCACCAACTTTTAAATCGCTACCAATACCCGGTAGATAATACTTTTCCAGCCTGAAACACAATTTCACAGGCGCAAGCACAGGCAGACAAATTATCGACAGAAAAACATCAACCTCAAAAGCTTCCTCAGCTTAAAAAAAGACGTTCTGCATATAATGAAAATCAAAATGTGAAGCGCTAAGATCTCAAGCATTATACACAGCATTACAACTAGTAAACATTATATAGATCAACATATGCTGCAAGAGATTGGTCTTTTTAGTCCATTGTCTATCGAACAATAACCACTATAAGATAAGTTAAAACTGGATGAGAGTGAAAGGGGCGGTTGATCTTAGACTTTTCTTAAACTACTGATCGTTCTCAAACTCATGTATATGATCCAAAAGGTAGTTTGTTGTCATCTCTTCGCTCTTGTTGCAGGCAAAGAACACTTACAGTATAAGAGCTCGAGCAAATCCCATGGCCTCAAGCTGCAACATCACATGCAATTTAAAAGAAATTAGCCTCTATATTAAGCATCCAATTCAACAACAATGTGCTCCAAACAAAGAGATGTATCAGAACACACTAGAGCTCCTGCCAAGAAGAATGTGCTCCAAACAAAGAGATGTATCAGAACACACTAGAGCTCCTGCCAAGAAGCCACTATGTTTGCAAATAAATTAACTAGTTATTCAATGTCAATTTTATCGAACATCCTACTTATGTGCATGAATACCAATACACGTATACGTTAAACTAGATAAAAATATGAATAAATTCGTGTGAAATAGCCTACATTCACTAATACGGAATACGTATAAATGTTAGATAAGCTCAAATAAATACGACAACATTGAAATACATAAATTTTATACGGTATTTGTTTCTGTAGCTAATTTTCCTCTCAGCCAGACGAGCCCTTAGATATATTTTCCATGTATATCTCTCTCCTCCTTGGATGTAATCTAATGAATGCAATTTGAATAGCAAGGCAAAGGACTGAAACCAAGTGCTTAAAAAGTTGGCTCGCACTTATGCTTTCAACATGATGCATGAATTATTATCCACTATTATATAAAATCTTGAGAATTCTACTACTATGAAGGATATGGAAGATTTAAAATGAGGAACTCCTCACACAGACTGTAACCCATAATGCGTGGCTTGGTTTTGGTGGAGATATTGGTGAATTCTCACTCTCCTATTTTTTTCATTTTCAATTGTGTGACTTCAAATTTGAATAGATTCCATATATAATAGATTCCATATATAATAGTCCATGTAATAGTTGGTAAGCTATTGGCTGAACAAAGGAGGAATAACTAATCAGATTAAATACAGATTAATACCTTAATAGATGACAAATCTTCTAACAAGCACTTCACCACCCTCCTTCAGATTCAAAATTTTGAATATCACTAAAATCATGCACCAACAGATGTCCTTCTTCAATATCTTCCAAAGTTGCATTTAGATCATAGGATACAAGTATGTTAGTCTAATATAACACATGTACACCATAAATTTACAGAAGGTAACAAGAAAAAGTAAGCAACTTACAAGGAACCCCATCTAACCAAGAACCAAGGCATATTTGAGCTTCGGCATTTTCCGGAAGAAGACGATTGCGGTACTTATCAAGCACACGACCAGCTATGCTGAAAGCAGATTCAGAGGCCACTGAAGTAATAGGGATACTGAGTATATCACGAGCCATCATGGATAATTGAGGACGCTTCTCAGATTCTACTTTCCAATATTCAAGAACATTCAGTTTCTCATTTTTCTTCCAAGAAAGTATCTTTTCATCTAAATACTCTTCTAATTCAGAATTGGTCCTACTGACTGAAACTACTTGGCTCTCAAACTGTTCAAACTCAAGCATCTCATCATCACGAACATCTCCAAAGGCCTCTTTCGAACTACTACCGGCCATGCATATATCATTTGATGCTCTCTCATATTCTTTGTAAAGAAGCTTTAACTTATCCAAGAGAGTCACCACTTGTGTAGAACCAAGAGGAAAACAAAACTCCACATATTTCACCTTATAACGGGGGTCTAAGATGCATGCAAAGAACAAAATCTTGCTATAACACTTCCAATATTTATTAAACTTTTTCTCCATATCATCACTTGCCATTGATTTTATGTCTTCATCTTCACTTGTCATCTCCTCCTTTATGCATTTTTGTATCTTCCAAACTCCACCAAAATACAAGTTAGAAGTTGGCTATTTACTTCCAGAAAAAAGAGTGCACACTTCATAATAAGGTTTCAAGAACTTTGCTATTTTTTCAGCCTTTACCCATTCTTCAGTTGATGGACAAAATGTAAAATTTGAATCGATTACCTTCAATTGCTCAAATGCCCGACGAAAAGGTAAAACACTCTCCAACATTAAAAAGGTGGAATTCCACCTATTGGACACATCTTGTTGAATTTTCTTTGCACTAACTGAACAAGTTTGTTCGATACACTATGCAAATTTTTTCTTCCTTCCAGGGGGACTCTTTACATATTTAATGCATTCTCTAAACTTGGATAAAGATTTATCAATTATTTTTAAACCATCTTGTACAACAAGATTTAAAATGTGAGCACAACATCGTACATGCAAAAAATCACCATTTGAGACAAAATACTCCTTTAAAGCAGGATGGTTTTTTAAAATCTTCATAAAAGCATCATATACATCTTGTACAACAAGATTTAAAATGTGAGCACAACATCGTACATGCAAAAAATCACCATTTGAGACAACATACTCCTTTAAAGCAGGATGGTCTTTTAAAATCTTCATAAAAGCATCATTATATGATGCATTATCCAATGTAACAGTGAAAATTCTTTTTTCTATGCCCCACTCCTTCAGTAAATGAAATAGCTTCTCTACTAAAATTGCCCCACTATATGGGGGGTGAAACATGAGACAAAGCTAATATTTTGTTTTGCAAGATCCATTGCTCATCAATGTAATGTGCAGTAAGAGACATGTAGTAATCTGATGTTGAAGAGGTCCACAAGTCTATAGTTAGACTGATTCTGCTAGGAACTAGCTTCAAAGTTTGTTTAAGAATTCTTTTTTCTTTCTGGTACAACTTAAGCAAGCTTTAGTGGTGTTCCTTGAGATATGCTTGACTTCAGGATTTAAAAATGTATGTAATTTGCGTATCCCTCGATGTTCCACAAAACAGAACGAATAACCATGCAATGCAATGACCCTAGCCAACATTTCTCTGTAATTATCTTGATCTAATGGCATGGTTTTCCACGATGAATCAGCCTCATCTATATCCCGTTTTGGGCAAGAATGAATATGCCTCAACATATTTGTGGTACCATAACCACTAACATAAACTTGGTCATATTTCTTGCACTGAACTTTAGCTTTTCCATCACTATCAACAGGCAACCCAGTAAAATACTCCCAAACTTTTGATTTTGCTATTCTTTTACGTATAGATATAGTTTCATTACCAGATTCACTACCATCATCGCATGCAGTAAATTCATTCAAAGACATAGTAGCCGAAACAAGAAAAATAACTTTTAAATATCAAAACAAATGTCAAAAGTTAATAAAATAGCTTCATATATATTAAATAACTAATGCGGCAAACACTAGCTTCAGATTTCTAAAATGCACCAACAAAAAGGAAACTTTGCATAGTAATCTTCCGACCCAAAAATCCGTCAAGCCAAATAATCACAACTTGGATGCAGCCTACATGTATACTTTTTTTTTTTTGTGCAACAACGTGAAGTAACTTGAGGCACATTGTTAAAAAGAATTATGATATATATTTCTAAGTCTGTTCTACACAAGTTCAGGGCACCTATATGCGAACACATTAGACTTAGGCTTGCAATTTTGATCCTTTCCTTACATTTGTAGGCTTGCAATTATTGGTGTCAGATAAATTTGTGAGCAGCATAAATTATATAAAAGAGGCAAAGATTGGTGAAATTGTCAAAAAATGGTCGCATGCTTTCAAAAAATGATCATACCTTTAGAAGAATAAACTGTTTGAGTGTACTTTATTTGGTGCCTGGTTATCAAATTTTGATCAGCTTTTGGGTAACTGGTGCATTCTTCAGAAGGAAGCGTATGTTTTCTTTTGTTGTAGTTGTATATGTGAGTGGTGAGCCTTGATGTACCAATAGGCATTGATGTACTATATTGGCTGTGATTCATTTTGGTTTGATATATGATGACATTTTTTATTGTGAAGAAACATTGTGTACATGGATTAAAAACCCAAACTTACAGAGTAATCTAATTAAAATATTTACAGTTTAATCAATTTTCCAAACACTTATTCAAACAATTATATAGACCTATTAAGTAGACAACATATCGCAATAATCAACTAAACCAACTAAGTAAACTAAATTGACGAAACCCGTGACTTCAATAGAGCTATATATCGTCACCTCTAAATTTTAGAAACTATAGTACATGAATCGTAAACAAAATTACATCAAAAATAAGTAACTGAATGCTATTTTTGCAAAATAACTAATGCAGATGTACTGTTTGACAAATTGCCGTAGTGAGGAAATGCAATACGAAGCTGAGTAACTAAAACATTTTACAAGAGAGAAATAAACTAGAAAATAAAACCTGAGGAGGACGTCTCTTCAGCGAGCTCAGCGGATTAAAACTTCAGAGCTCGATCAAAGGCCTGATCAAGAAACCGAGGACGTCTCTTCAGCGAGCTCAGCGGATTAAAACTTCAGAGCTCGATCAAAGGCCTGATCAAGAAACCCTAAAATTGAAAGGAGACAGGATTAAGGATTAAAACTTCAGAGCTCGATCAAAGGCCTGATCAAGAAACCCTAAAATTGAAAGGAGACAGGATTAAAAACCCCAAAATTGAAAGAAGGCCTGAATGTACCTCAAAATCCAGTGATTAGTTCGATTGAAGACCTGAATGTTGTAATAGCTCGATCAAATGCCTGAATTTCAACAGGAGAGAGATGAGGAAGCTCGATGGGGAACTATGGCTCGATCAAGAGGAAGATGAGTTGAAATCGACCCCGGGAAGGGTCGATCGGAGAAACTAGGGCTCGATCGAGAGGAACTAGGGCTCGATCGGAGAAAGATGAGGTGAAATCGAGTGCTTGAGAGGCGAGAGAGGAACTAGGGCTCGAGCATTTGAGAAAGGGGAGAAAGGAGAACGTGGTTGTGGTGGCGGATCAGATTGGGTTGGGCAATGGGCGGGTCCGGTTATGAACTGTTTAGCTGCAGGGGAGTAATACCCACCCATTTAGGACCCGCTTTGTTAAGTGGTTGGGTATAGGTAGACTATTTTGTGGGTGGGTATGGATAGATTATTGGGTTTGGGTCTAGATTGCCACCCCTAGACTATTGTATTTCCTCACTGCGACAATTTGTCAAACAGTACATCTGCATTAGTTATTTTGCAAAAATAGCATTCAGTTACTTATTTTTGATGTAATTTTGTTTACGATTCATGTACTGTAGTTTCTAAAATTTAGAGGTGACGATATATAGCTCTATTGAAGTCACGAGTTTCGTCAATTTAGTTAACTTAGTTGGTTTAGTTGATTATTGTGATATGTTGTCTACTTAATAGGTCTATATAATTGTTTGAATAAGTGTTTGGAAAATTGATTAAACTGTAAATATTTTAATTAGATTACTCTGTAAGTTTGGGTTTTTAATCCATGTACACAATGTTTCTTCACAACAAAAAAAGTCATCATATATCAAACCAAAATGAATCACAGCCAATATAGTGCATCAATGCCTATTGGTACATCAGGGCTCACCACTCACATATACAACTACAACAAAAGAAAACTTACGCTTCCTTCTGAAGAGATGCACCAGTTACCCAAAAGCTGATCAAAATTTGATAACCAGGCACCAAATAAAGTACACTCAAACAGTTTATTCTTCTAAAGGTATGATCATTTTTTGAAAGCATGCGACCATTTTTTGACAATTTCACCAATCTTTGCCTCTTTTATATAATTTATGCTGCTCACAAATTTATCTGACACCAATAATTGCAAGCCTACAAATGTAAGGAAAGGATCAAAATTGCAAGCCTAAGTCTAATGTGTTCGCATATAGGTGCCCTGAACTTGTGTAGAACAGACTTAGAAATATATATCATAATTCTTTTTAACAATGTGCCTCAAGTTACTTCACGTTGTTGCACAAAAAAAAAGTATACATGTAGGTTGCATCCAAGTTGTGATTATTTGGCTTGACGGATTTTTGGGTCGGAAGATTACTATGCAAAGTTTCCTTTTTGTTGGTGCATTTTAGAAATCTGAAGCTAGTGTTTGCTGCATGTATTAACTTTTGATAGTGTATAGAAATCTGAAGCCAGTGTTTCCTTTTATAGTGCATTTTATCAACTTTTGACATTTGTTTTGATATTTAAAAGTTATTTTTCTTGTTTCGGCTACTATGTCTTTGAATGAATTTACTGCATGCGATGATGGTAGTGAATCTGGTAATGAAACTATATCTATACGTAAAAGAATAGCAAAATCAAAAGTTTGGGAGTATTTTACTGAGTTGCCTGTTGATAGTGATGGAAAAGCTAAAGTTCAGTGCAAGAAATGTGACCAAGTTTATGTTAGTGGTTATGGTACCACAAATATGTTGAGGCATATTCATTCTTGCCCAAAACGGGATATAGATGAGGCTGTTTCATCGTGGAAAACCATGCCATTAGATCAAGATAATTACAGAGAAATGTTGGCTAGGGTCATTGCATTGCATGGTTATTCATTCTGTTTTGTGGAACATCGAGGGATACGCAAATTACATACATTTTTAAATCCTGAAGTCAAGCATATCTCAAGGAACACCACTAAAGCTTGCTTAAGTTGTACCAGAAAGAAAAAAGAATTCTTAAACAAACTTTGAAGCTAGTTCCTAGCAGAATCAGTCTAACTACAGACTTGTGGACCTCTTCAACATCAGATTACTACATGTCTCTTACTGCACATTACATTGATGAGCAATGGATCTTGCAAAACAAAATATTAGCTTTGTCTCATGTTTCACCCCCATATAGTGGGGCAATTTTAGTAGAGAAGCTATTTCATTTACTGAAGGAGTGGGGCATAGAAAAAATAATTTTCACTGTTACATTGGATAATGCATCATATAATGATGCTTTTATGAAGATTTTAAAAGACCATCCTGCTTTAAAGGAGCATTTTGTCTCAAATGGTGATTTTTTACATGTACGATGTTGTGCTCACATTTTAAATCTTGTTGTACAATATGGTTTAAAAATAATTGATAAATCTTTATCCAAGTTTAGAGAATGCATTAAATATGTAAAGAGTCCCCCTGGAAGGAAGAAAAAATTTGTAGAGTGTATCGAACAAACTTGTTCAGTTAGTGCAAAGAAAATTCAACAAGATGTGTCCAATAGGTGGAATTCCACCTTTTTAATGTTGGAGAGTGTTTTACCTTTTCGTCGGGCATTTGAGCAATTGAAGGTAATCGATTCAAATTTTACATTTTGTCCATCAACTGAAGAATGGGTAAAAGGCTGAAAAAATAGCAAAGTTCTTGAAACCTTATTATGAAGTGTGCACTCTTTTTTCTGGAAGTAAATAGCCAACTTCTAACTTGTATTTTGGTGGAGTTTGGAAGATACAAAAATGCATAAAGGAGGAGATGACAAGTGAAGATGAAGACATAAAATCAATGGCATGTGATGATATGGAGAAAAAGGTTAATAAATATTGGAAGTGTTATAGCAAGATTTTGTCATTTGCATGCATCTTAGACCCCCGTTATAAGGTGAAATATGTGGAGTTTTGTTTTCCTCTTGGTTCTACTCAAGTGGTGACTCTCTTGGATAAGTTAAACTTCTTTACAAAGAATATGAGAGAGCATCAAATGATATATGCATGACCGGTAGTAGTTCGGAAGAGGCCTTTGGAGATGTTCGTGATGATGAGATGCTTGAGTTTGAACAGTTTGAGAGCCAAGTAGTTTCAGTCAGTAGAACCAAGTCTGAATTAGAAGAGTATTTAGATGAAAAGATACTTTCTTGGAAAAAAATGAGAATCTGAATGTTCTTGTCTGAATTAGAAGAGTATTTAGATGAAAAGATACTTTCTTGGAAAAAAATGAGAATCTGAATGTTCTTGAATATTGGAAAGTAGAATCTGAGAAGCGTCCTCAATTATCCATGATGGCTCGTGATATACTCAGTATCCCTATTACTTCAGTGGCCTCTGAATCTGCTTTCAGCATAGCTGGTCGTGTGCTTGATAAGTACCGCAATCGTCTTCTTCCGGAAAATGCCGAAGCTCAAATATGCCTTGGTTCTTGGTTAGATGGGGTTCCTTGTAAGTTGCTTACTTTTTCTTGTTACCTTCTGTAAATTTATGGTGTACATGTGTTATATTAGACTAACATAGTTGTATCCTATGATCTAAATGCAGCTTTGGAAGATATTGAAGAAGGACATCTGTTGGTGCATGATTTTAGTGATATTCAAAATTTTGAATCTGAAGGAGGGTGGTGAAGTGCTTGTTAGAAGATTTGTCATCTATTAAGGTATTAATCGTGCTTGTTAGAAGATTTGTCATCTATTAAGGTATTAATCTGTATTTAATCTGATTAGTTATTCCTCCTCCTTTGTTCAGTCAATAGCTTACCAACTATTACATGGACTATTATATATGGAATCTATTATATATGGAATCTATTCAAATTTGAAGTCACACAATTGAAAATGAAAAAAATAGGAGAGTGAGAATTCACCAATATCTCCACCAAAACCAAGCCACGCATTATGGGTTACAGTCTGTATGAGGAGTTCCTCATTTTAAATCTTCCATATCCTTCATAGTAGTAGAATTCTCAAGATTTTATATAATAGTGGATAATAATTCATGCATCATGTTGAAAGCATAAGTGCGAGCCAACTTTTTAAGCACTTGGTTTCAGTCCTTTGCCTTGCTATTCAAATTGCATTCATTAGATTACATCCAAGGAGGAGAGAGATATACATGGAAAATATATCTAAGGGCTCGTCTGGCTGAGAGGAAAATTAGCTACAGAAACAAATACCGTATAAAATTTATGTATTTCAATGTTGTCGTATTTATTTGAGCTTATCTAAC
Organism: Asparagus officinalis; assembly: GCF_001876935.1. NCBI lineage: Eukaryota > Viridiplantae > Streptophyta > Magnoliopsida > Asparagales > Asparagaceae > Asparagus > Asparagus officinalis. Next base: position 86,508,269 of record NC_033798.1, read on the forward strand.
ATTTATTCGTATTCCGTATTAGTGAATGTAGGCTATTTCACACGAATTTATTCATATTTTTATCTAGTTTAACGTATACGTGTACTGGTATTCATGCACATAAGTAGGATGTTCGATAAAATTGACATTGAATAATTAGTTAATTTATTTGCAAACATAGTGTCTTCTTGGCAGGAGCTCTAGTGTGTTCTGATACATCTCTTTGTTTGGAGCACATTGTTGTTGAATTGGATGCTTAATATAGAGGCTAATTTCTTTTAAATTGCATGTGATGTTGCAGCTTGAGGCCATGGGATTTGCTCGAGCTCTTATACTGCAAGTGTTCTTTGCCTGCAACAAGAGCGAAGAGATGACAGCAAACTACCTTTTGGATCATATACATGAGTTTGAGAACGATCAATAGTTTAAGAAAAGTCTAAGATCAACCGCCCCTTTCACTCTCATCCAGTTTTAACTTATCTTGTAGTGGTTATTGTTCGATAGACAATGGACTAAAAAGACCAATCTCTTGCAGCATATGTTGATCTATATAATGTTTACTAGTCGTAATGTTGTGTATAATACTTGGGATCTTAGCGCTTCACATTTTGATTTTCGTTATATGCAGAACGTCTTTTTTTAAGCTGAGGAAGCTTTTGAGGTTGATGTTTTTCTGTCGATAATTTGTCTGCCTGTGCTTGCGCCTGTGAAATTGGGTTTCAGGCTGGAAAAGTATTATCTACCGGGTATTGGTAGCGATTTAAAAGTTGGTGATTGTGCTGGTACGATGGTTATTTTATTAGCAATATTAATACTGATTTTACTATTGGTGAAAGTTTACCAAAAAACCCTACAAGTTTGTAGAAAACCCCTTGAAAGTTTATAAAAACCCCCCTGAAATTTTACCAAAACCCCCCTGCAAGTTCACAGAAAACCCCTGAAAGTTTGCAAGTAGATCCCTGAAACTTACATATATATAAAAGCATCGTAACTAAATGGGTTATTGGGTCACCCATAAACCACTCATTTAGTAAATGGGTGGATGAGAAGTAACCCATTTATAAATGGGTCATAAATGGTCAAGTGGTCATAAATGTGACCACCCATTTACGACCCAACCAAACCCAACCAAAACCACCCATTTGACATGCCTACAAGTTTCAGATGAAACTAAGGTGAAAGTCTGTTCAGCCAGAGCTGCAGCAAAATTGGAGTGATCTAGTTCCAGTGAAAACCATAACATCCAATCCTAGCATCATAAGGAGAGACTATTCTGCAAGCCTGATCCTAAGCTTGAGTACAAGACTGATGATGACGAACCCCCAACTTATGTATAACAAACCCAAGTAAAGACCGAAGTTGAGCTTCAGCCTTCAGGCACATTGCGAGATGTCTATCTTCATACTATATAAAATAGCACGAAATATCACAATAGTCTATCATATATAAGGAAAAAAAAAACCTCAACGCAAACTAGGGAACGAATGTCCATCTTTGAAGACTAGGTGATGATGCTTCCGGTAAACATTCTAGTTTGATTTCTAATTTTCACAGTTATATTTCTCAGGGAGATGCACAGAATGAATTACGTGTGTTTATTCGAGGTGCCGTGCTCAGAAAAAAAAGCACTAGTGTGTTAAGTCTAGAAAAGCCAAAAAAGCACACCAGATAGAATTTAAGGAGACTCTAGTTGGAAAAATGACAAGGTGCCACTCATAATCCATTAAAGCTGAATCCCCCAAGCGCCAGTCAATAATACTGTCAGATACAGGATTTAAACCTGGGAGGGAAAGTAGAAAGTGGAAAATAGGTATACATATGAACCTTGTTGAATCGGGTCAAATCAAATATCCAAAGGAGTATAAAAACAAGAATCATCCCTTTTTATATACCGCTGAAGTACAATTATCTTTATGCAACCAAACCATCATTCAAATCTCTTTATTATCGTTTTTATAGGAAATTATCTTTCAGAGTCTAGACTCGTCATTTAAATGATAACTAGGAATATTCCAAATGTTGCCTGAGCAAAATGATTAGCTGGCCAACAACCAAAAGCATCCCTTATTTCATCACTAATATTTTAACATCATTCCTCAATTGGACCTCTTCTATAGTCTCAACACTTTACAGTTTGTTTAGTGCATCTACAACATATCTAAGTCCTGAAGACTCTCAACAAATATCAATATATTCCCACCACTTTCTACAACCAGTGATGCTTCACCAAACTAACTAATTTGGAAGTCTGGGCATAGCTAAATATTTCTAGACTTCTTCATTTATATTGTAGATCCCAGGCATAAGAACCATCGATACAGGTTCTATATATGCTTATATGATCCTTTCCATTCATAATATTGAATGTTCTTCAACTTGAGCTTTTCAATTCAAGTATCATTAACCAAAAGCTTGCGTATCCATCCGTACTGGTTCATAAGTAGACGCAGATTCATCAGCTGAGGGGCTGAAGACCCCAAATGAGTAATGACTCACAATCAAATGGAGTTTATGCTTAGATCATACGCTTAATTTTGGATGTCAGCATTACAATGTTTCACCGCTATTCACTGTAATACATGGAATTTAGTCTATGTATCAGTTGTGTCATCTCGCAAAGAATGACTACTGATGATGTCAAAATGGACATGGGCGAACACACATGAATGTCACTTTATCGCTTGTTTGATTTATCATTTAGCAAATGAAGACTTTTATGGGTTTAAGAACATTAAGTTTATTGTCGATCAGGCCTTCGGTTGTATTTGCTTGGACATGCTTCACTCCTAGCTGAAAAACACCATAAGCATGTAACATAATCTGTAACATAACCTCAACGGAATAATCCCGACCAGAGCATATCTAAGCTTCAGAATTGACAATGCTCTCTCATACCATAAACTAAGGTTTTAGGAGGTCAGAATCTTCCTCTAAACATCCTGTTACACCTGTTGCTAGATTTGGAGATGGCGAAGGTTCACAAAGTACATAGTGGTCCTCAAACTTCTAGAAAACATGAGGGACTGCCAAAAGCACATCACAATCTTAGGGAAACTTTTCGGTGTACTGAAATGAGCCTAGAAAATTGTTAATAATTCTCCCTTCCTCCTTGTCCCTCTTAGAAACATAGGTGCACCAATGTTTTCTTCTTTGCCCACAAAATACTACCCATTTCTTATTTCTAACTTTGTAAATTTAACTTACTTAAAAAGAATTTTACATGAGAATATGAACAAATGGTCAAAACTTTAAAAGTTCATTTCGAAGTTTCAGATGAATATTTGCATGTCTATTTAAATTTCGGAACAACCAAATCAGCGTAAATGGAGATTAAAATAGGAACTCCGTATGATAGCTTGTATATATCACACTCATATCTGAAAAGGTAAATTTCAGTAAACCCCCAATAACTTTAGGTGTTTGGCACTTAAACTAAAAATTTTCGAACTCTCACTAAACCCTCCGTAACTTTGGGAATTCCAGAAACGCCCAGTATGTCTCCCCCTTTTTTTCATTTCATTTCATTTAACCCCCAATGACTATTTTGTGACATTTATGTGATGAAAGTATTTTCACTGTAGACCCAAACCAATTTTTTATTACCAAAATCGACCGATTTTTTTTTAATTACCAAAATCGACCTGTTTTATGCCACGTAGGCGTAATCCAGTTTCCTAATTAGTCGGGGTTGCCAACCCCGACTGTTTAGGAGTTGTTAAACCGGGTTTTAAGGCTTCTAATCGGGGTTTAACAACTAAATTAGGAAACTGGATTAAGCCTACGTGGCATAAAACGGGTCGATTTTGGTAATTAGAAAAAAAATCGGTCGATTTTGGTAATTAAAATTCCGTTTGGGTCTACAGTGAAAATTTGTTCTTTATGGGATATTCTCTGTTTAGGAACTCAAAATATGGACTGTCGCCATTATTTGGGTTAAGTAAAAGAGGGAGGAAAAGAAAAGAAGAAAAGGTTAAAAAAACGTTTTGAGGGTTTCTGGAATCCCCAGAGTTATTGGGGATTCAGTAAGATTTCAGAACTTCTGGTGTTTAAGTGTGAAGTGCCCCTGGGGTTTAGTGAAATTTATCCGATCAAAAACTTCATATATCAAATACACACATTCAAAATTTTCATAAGAACCAAATACCTCTTCCTCATTCTCCTTCCAGCAATCAAGAAGCCGAGCTCACAGCGCCGCTCTTGAGCAGTTTATCGACATACTTGCCGAGTATATCCACCTCCAAATTAACCTTATCCCCGACCTTCTTCGTTGGGATCACCACCTTCATCTGAGTATAAGCCACCAGCATGAAATCGAAACACCCCTCCTCCTCGTAAACCCCAACCACCGTCAAGCTCGCTCCGTCCACCGTTATGAACCCTTTCGGCACGATGTACCTCATCACATCGGCCGACTCAACCCTCACCTTCACCCACAGCGAATCCCCCTCAGGCCTCACCGACACGATCTCCCCCGTGCAGTCCACGTGCCCCTGGACGAAGTGGCCCCCCATTCGGGAGACTGGCTGCAGGGCCCGCTCGAGGTTGACGGGGGAGCCGGGGCCGAGGTCGGAGAGAGAGGTCCTGCTGAGGGTTTCGGGGGAGAGGCCGACGGAGAATTGGGAGGAAGCGAGGTCGAACTGGGACACGGTGAGGCACGTGCCGTTGACGGCGATGGAGTCGCCGAGACTGACGCCGCCGAGCACGGTCCTGGCGGAGATCTTGAGCTCGATGCCGTCGCCGGAGGGGGTGGGGCCCAGGTGGCGGATCTGGCCCATCTCTTCGACGATTCCGGTGAAGAGGGATCTGACGGTAAGGGAAGCGGGCTTGCATCTGAGACGGTGGGGTGCTCGTCGGGAGAGGGAGGGGGTTAGGGTTTCGAGAGGGGAGAAGGATTTGGGAGTGAAAGCGGACGACAGCATGTTGAATTTGAGGAGAGGCGACGACGATCTTGCATAGGGCGCAGAATCAGAGGGAATAGGGAATTTGACACGCAATATTAAAAAAAAAATTGACACGCAAAATAAAATAAAAATAAATTATTGAAGCACAAATACATAAAAAAATTAAAAGGTCCCACCGAGACTTGAACTCGGGTTACTGGATTCAGAGTCCAATGTCCTAACCGCTAGACCATGGGACCTGATGGCTCATTAATGAAGCATTCTTTTATAGTCTAAGGGCCTGTTTGGTTCACCAATGACTAGGAATAGGATTAGGAATCCTATTTAATTTATGGATTCCAACCTAATCCATAAAAATTTTATAGACAAGTTTGAGTTTTATGGAATCCCACTTTTTTTGGCTTTAATGTTTGTTTCACCCAAAGGATTAGTAATCCCACTTTTATAGAATTGTTCCAATTCCTAATACCATGTTTGGTTCAAGGAGTCAATTTTTTTTGGGATCGTCACTGTAGCAACGGAAATAACCCCCAAAAAACAGATTTTCAAGCATCAACCACTGTAGCAACGGCTATTTAAGCCCCCAAATGCTTATTTCCAGCAAAAGACACTGTAACAACATTTAAATTTCACTGTAGCAACGGTAATAAGCCCAAAAACCAGAATTTTCAAGCATCAAACACTGTAGCAACGGTTGTTTCTTAGGAATCACTGTAGCAACGGCTATTTCAGGGGTATGGTGTCTATAAATACACCTTGAGGCCTCACATATAATCACATCTTTCTCATTTTTCAACCCAAAAAAAATTCCCAAGCTCTTCAATTTGCTGTAGGATGATATCAGAAGGGTGCTGGCATAATTATGAAGTTTATTGCGACTGCAATATCCGAACACCGATGAAAGTGTGCAAGAATGGAAAAAATAAGGGTAGGTGTTATTGGGGGTGTGCAAAATTCCCAAATAAAGAATGCAATTTTTTCGAATGGGCTGAAGAAAGAGGAGAGTCATCAAGCACCCAAGGAAGCCAATATGTCAAAGAAAATAGGTACGGAGATAAATATATCTTGCAATCAAAGAAGCTGAAGAAAGAATTGAGACTTGTCGAAAATCAACTACTAGCTTGGAAAATTTCGGCAATTTTCTTAGCAATTTTTTGTGTTATTTTAATTATTACAAACTTCATGTCATGTACTTGTAATTGCAAAAACTATTGAGGATGTAATGAAAACTGTTGTTTGACTTGGGTACAAATTCTAATTGATATTGTATGGCTCAGTAATAGATCAACTTGTCATCATTGATTGCCCCACCTATAACTTACATGTTTATTACAGATTGCATTATAAGGATGAATTGCCTCGCCTAGACATTGTTAATTCAATGTAGGCTGCAATGTCATCCCCTTTTGCCTCATCTGGATAGAATAAACAATGTAAGTTAGATTGCATTCTCAGTAAACGCTGATCATCATCATTGCCAAATATCAAGTGCAAGGAGCTACACAAGCTGAAAACCAAACCGCAAATTAATCCACAGGCAAGGAAAACCAAAACAGCTCCCACAAAGCAGCAATCCCCATTACAGGAGCTACACAAGCTCTGAACAAAACAGAAACAAACCCAGGGGTCAAGAGCTACACAAGCTCAGAACCAAAAAACAACAAACCCAGCAGCAAGGAGGTAGACAACCTACAACGAAAACAGCAACAACCCAGGGGTCAAGAGCTACACAAGCTCAAAAGAAAAAAGCAACAAACCCAACAGCAAAGGAGGTAAACAACCTCTGTCAAAAACAGCAACAAACCCAAGTCACAGGAGACAAACAAGCTCAGCACAAAACAGGCACAAACCCACCCAGCAAGGAGCTACACAAGCTCTGAACAAAACTTAATCAAACCAAGGGTCAAGAGCTACACAAGCTCTGAACAAAACATAAACAAACCCAGGGGTCAAGAGCTACACAAGCTCAGAAGAAAAAAGCAACAAACCCAACAGCAAGGAGGTAAACAACCTATGTCAAAAACAGCAACAAACCCAAGTCACAGGAGACAAACAAGCTCAGCACAAAACAGGCACAAACCCACCCAGCAAGGAGCTAAACAAGCTCTGAACAAAACAGAAACAAACCAAGGGTCAAGAGCTACACAAGCTCTGAACAAAACATAAACAAACCCAGGGGTCAAGAGCTACACAAGCTCAGAAGAAAAAAGCAACAAACCCAACAGTAGCAGCAAAGGCAAGGAAAACCAGCAGCAGCAGCAAATGCTGCACAAAGCAACCAGCAAGCTCTGAACAAAACATAAACAAACCCCGGGGGCCAAGAGGTACACAAGCTCTGGACAAAACAGAAACAAACCCAGGGGTCAAGAGCTACACAAGCTCAGAAGAAAAAAGCAACAAACCCAACAGTAGCAGCAAAGGCAAGGAAAACCAGCAGCAGCAGCAAATGCTGCACAAAGCAACCAGCAACTCATGCTGCTGCAGAAAACTCAAAACAGGCACAAACCAGCAACCAGCAGCAGCATGAGTTGTAGAAAGCTCAAAACATGAGCTCACCCAAACATTTCAAGTATCAGCATGAGCTGCAGAAAGCTTACCTGATATCAAAATATAATCGGAAAATTCAAAGAAATCAATGATCATTCCACGACCTTACCTGCAACAAAGATTGCAAATATACCAATTCATCAATCCCACACCGACATAGATGTTCTTCAGAATGAAAATACAAATTGCAACATTAATAGTTTGCAATAAACACAACAATATCCAGAACGTAATATAATCGAAACCCAAGTAACTAGCTATCCGGCCAACCTTGGTCGTTAACTAATTTTGTGATGTACCTCTGTTGACCTTCCTTAGATTTAATGAAAAACCTCCTAGCTTCACGTTCATTGTCATATAAATGGTCTAAAACCCTATCGAGGAACTCCTCGGAATATTCAGACCTATGTTCCTTCAACGCTGTGGCCAACTGCTCAGTCCAGTGTATAACGTGTTGATTCCTCATTGACTGAGACATGGACTCAACAAAGGCACACATCATTTCCTCTTCACGATTAAATTTTCTGGTTTTTTTGCTAGATGATGAAGTCGTGTTGTCTTTACTCTTAGTCTTATATCTAGTGGGTTGTGATTGGTTAACAGCACCAGAACGTGGTTGGTTGCAAGCATCAGACTGTGGTTCAGCTTCACTCTCCTCTAGAATCTCGCAATCATCATCGGGAATAGGTATGGACCTACTAGACCCAATGTTAGCGTACACGGGTCTAACAAAATCACCCTTGGCTTGATCATCACCCATGATAACTTGTAAATTTTTGAAGTGAGGAAGGGGTTTGTTTATGTATGCTTTGTACTTAGAATTGGATTTGTCCTGCAATAATAAATACTTATAAATCCAGAGAATCAAATGTATTAAATTGAATGTGACAAGATAGATGCTGAATTGTTATACCTGGGCCCAAGATTTCAAGGTTTCCTCATCCAATGTAATCATTTTACTTGTTTCATCCCACCCAGCACCACTTATATCAAGGCAAGCTTTCATGTCATTGAATTTGTTCCGCAAACATTTCAAGTGGTTAATGACATGCAGGTGAGTGAAATCAGTCCTGAATTGCATGTTGATTTTCATGGCAGCCATTTTATAAGCTTCAGCCTTGAAGTTCTTGTCTGGCTTCATGCCATCCAATGCTAAATCTGCAAGATAAGGAATAAGCACATCATCGTGCTCTGGAAGCCAAAACTTATTAGCCACGCCTCTTGAGTTCAACCTGGTACACGGAACTTTTTTTTTGTGTGCTAATCTTTTCCCTCTTTTCAATGGCGAAGTGTGCTCCGCACCATCAACGTCATGAATATCCTTTCCAACTGAATCACCGGTGTTTGGTGAAAATTGATTAGGTCCACTACTTTGAGAACTGGCTGTGGGAAACATCAAACCTTGTGGACTGCCTAACATGCTCATGTATGACATTGGCGGCTGTGTCATCCCACCATAATTACCATCCCATGGTGGGAATGGTGAGAAAGTATGCGGAGGTGAGGTGAATGGCTGTGGTCGAACAGGCATGTAGTTCATGTTAATCCCTGATGTAGGACTTGGCATTGCATTCGAATGAGAAGGCACGCTTTGCTTATCTGCCGGATTGTTAGCCATACCTAATATATTTTGTAAGCATAGCCATATTAACAATAAAGAAATTTATAGAATATGGGATATGTATGCATTTAGCAGGGAATATAGTAAACGATGTAATTTCTAGTTCAAACAACATAACAAAATAGCAAGTGATAAAAGTAGTAATGGTTTGTTACAAATGGCTTAGAAACAATAAAAGATATCGATGCGAACAGTATGTTAAAATTCACCAAGTTATTACATAGCCATAGAACAGATGCTACACTAAGTTAAACCGCTCTCCATTGTGTTACCACCATTGTACTTTGCACAATAATCCACCCACATCGCCCAAGCAATTTGATCTCGTAACTCCTTCCATTCATTTCTAACATCTCGATCCTCTCTTTGTGTCCTACTTTGAGTATAGTCCATCACATTTGATTCGTCCTCATTTGTCTCTTCCCCAGTATCTTCATCAATTTCAACATTTTCATTTAAAATATCATCATCCGGATCCTCCAAGGCAATAAAGTTGTGCAACACAGTACACGCTAGTACAATGTCCACTTGAGTGGGAAATGGATAATTCGGCTTCCCCGCAAGAATTTTAAACCGATTCTTCAGTATCCCAAATGTGCACTCAATTTTTGATCTTAAAGATGAATGCCTTAAATTGAACAACTCCTTCCTATTCTTTGGTGTCCTACCGGTGTGCTCTTTTAAATGATATCGGACACCGCGATACGGGGATATGAAACCTGGCATTGTGGTGTATCCAGCGTCACATAGGTAATATTTACCTACATTAATTAAACAGTATTTTAAAATCTCAAATATTGCCAAGTATTTAATATATTATTCATAATATGCACAAGTGAGAATGAATACCATCGTAAACTCGGAGCCCGTTTTAAAATTATCATACAGTTACAGCTTAAGATGACTACTTATTGCTTGTCAAAATTAAGTAGATAATTGATACAAATATTTATTTCTTTTAAAGCAAGAAATCTAATTGCAATAATAAATTATTTTAACTAATGTTGCATTCCATCTCACACAATTCTAAACAAGCAAGATAGACCCAAAACAAACAAACTATATGGTTAGATTACTAATAATTTACACGCACACAAAAAAATTAAATAAAGTAAAAAAAACAGCAATTTAAGTTATTAAAAGACTGATTTGAAACATATTATGAAATTAATCTCTACACAGATACCCGCATGAAATTAATCTACCTAACAACCTAATTCTTGCACATTTACAAAAAATCCACTACACAGATACCCGCATGAATTGTTTTGCTGTAATATTATGAAATTAATCGAACAAATCATTGAAATTGCTGTGTGCCTCTATTTCTCATATGCTTCAAAATTAAATTTAATTCCTCAAATCACTGGAAAAATAAGCCAAAGTAAGAGGGGGAGATTTTTATACCTTACTGCAGAGGGGGGAAATGCCGACGTTCAAGCAAAAAACCCACCGACGTCAAAGAAAACACCGTAGCCACACTCCAACCAGAACAAGATCGAGAAAGAGGCCCGAACCCAAGTTGAAGAAGATCCCAACCAGAAGGGATCACCAAGAATCGAAGGCAAGAAACCCACCAACAAGCTCGTGGAAATCAAGAGCTAGGGTTTCGAGAAAGAGGCCCGAACCCAAGTTGAAGAAGACGAAGCGCGGGAGCAGAGGCGCGAGGAAGAGGGCGATTGAGGCGGGAGCGGCACAGCGATTCCAGATCTAGGGATCGAAATCGTGAAGCCCAGGAATCGGAATCGACGACATAGCTCAGTGTCAGAAATCTCGCCCAAATCCGAACCCGAAGCTCGGATTTGGGTTTCTATAAAAAAGGACAACTGTAGCTACTTTGTAGAAAATGTAATCCCAAAATTTTTGCTGAGCCAAACTCCAGAATAGGATTCACAAAAAATCCACAAATTACGAAAATGCCACTGTCAGAGCCCAAATACTAATCCTATTCTATAAAAGGGTGAAACAAACAGGCCCTAAGAGCCATGTAGGAAAACATAGTATGAGAGTCATGTAGTAGAGAGTAGTGTGGTTATTATTATTCAATGTAAATAACATTTATCAATTAGTGCGTAGTCTTGACTTATTCAATGTAAATAACTATCCTACTCCATGCACACTACTTTTACACTACAAAAAGATAAAAGTATGAAGTCCAAAATATTTAATTTCTTTCAAAATGATAACTAAGTTATAACTACATTTTCTACATTGCTCTCACACTGCACTAGATGAAAGGGTTGCTACCGTTGGTTCATTCATGAGTCATCGGTTTTAAAAATAATAATAATAATAAACCAGACTCCATACTTCCTCTCTTGTAATGTTAATAGAATAGTATAGTTATCACCGCTCATAATGAGTAAACTTCTTCTCCAAAAACCAACAAAATATTCATGTGTGTGTGATATTAGGTCTCATGTTTATGAGCCTATTGTCTAACCTGGTTTTGATGATTAACAAACAATTCCTAACATCGTTTTTCAGAATTTGCGTTTGCTCGCCAGGTATTTGAGATTCTCTTCCTCTGTTGGAGGTTGGATGGAATTGCATGTTAATGATGACATTCTTTGGAGGTTGGCAGAAATCGTAATGAAGCCATCATCATTCAACTCAAAGATTCTCTATCGCGCTTCATCCCCACTACCAAGATCAAGCTTTATGCAGATTATTTGCTTGGGTATAGTGTTTGTGTTTTAGGTGTTTTACTTTATGTGTTTATACTTAAAGCTCAAACCATACACATACGCGTTATTCGATTTATCGCTTTCATTGTTTGTTTCGATTTGTTAAAAGATTTTTAGAATATCTTTGTAGATAAGTTATTTGAAATGATTTCATTTAAATCAAGTGTTTAACGATCTCGTATTTTTGACCGTTTTGCAAAATAGTGAGTTTTCACAAATAAGAAATGCTATTTTAGAAATTTCTCTTCCAACATGTTTATTTTCATAGGTATAAACGTTTTCCCAAGTTTTATTATTTTTAGAGTTGATTTACTATTTTAAATCGAATTTAGAAAATCAACTTTTCAGGAAATTTAAATATCTGATGTGTCTATTTTCAGTTGACCGGTTGTTCTAGTCAGTCGACCGAACAGTACTTCAGTCGACTGACCGTATTTTTCAGTCGACTTGGCAGAAGTGTTGTTACAGCATTCTCTTTTATAGTCAATCAGTCGACCGACAAATAGAGTCAGTCGACCGAACAGTGTTGTTAGTCGACCGGCCAAGTTTTTGTCAGTCGACTAGCGTTGTTTTATTTTTTCAGAATTAGCCAATGATCGAATGCTCAGTCGACCGATATACCTATCAGTCGACCAATCATCTGTAACAGCTAGTTTTTATTTTGATATGTTTAAGAGGCTATAAATAGGCCTCCAGACTTATTTGAACACTAAGAGTTTTACAATATAGTTTACTCATTTTGGCTGCACGTTTTTGAGAATAAGAAGTGTGTTTGTTTATGAGAAAAAGAGCTTTACATAGTGAAGGATCTTAATTTCGGTTTTGAAGCGCTCATCGTTAAATCTCATCTCTCTTTGTTTTTGAGAAGTTTTCTAAACTCTTTCACTAGCCGATCTTATATATTGATTCTCATATATAAGCTAGATTTATTTGAGTTTGATTTTATTTTATTCATTGTTTACACACAACCACTTAACCTTTAGTATTTCATATAATTGGGTTGTGAGAGTGTTTTATTGAGAGAGATTATATTTTGTTCTCACTTGTTTAGAGAATAAAAATTATTTATTCGTACTTATTGTTAAACACGTTGTAATACACAAGAACACTTAGAGGAGTGGTTGGGACAGACCGGGGTCAATTCCAAGAGGAGTGGGTTGGTTATAAATCCTAGGGAGATGTTGTAATTCTAAACACTTGAGGAAGGTGATACGAGTAGTCCAACACTTAGAGAAGTGTAGCTTGTGTGATTGACATCGTATGTATTGTAAAAGTTATCAGTGATCTTTGGAAACCATTTTGTGTAAATTTTTGAGATATAGTAGAGATCTCCTCGAGGTGAGGAGCGAAGACGTAGGTCGAGGGTTGACCGAACTCCGTGATCATATCTTTTGTTTGTGATTGTTTTTTGGCACACTATTATTCTTCACATCTTGTGTTTGTGTTTATATCACATAGTGTCTCATTGTTTATCTTTGTTTATCTCTTTATATATCATATTGCTAGGATATTGTTTTATAAATTTTAATTTGTCAGTTAAAAAAAAAATTCAGACTCCATACTTTCTGTCTTATAGGGTATAAGTAATATAAATAGAGTAGTATAATTATCACGGCTCATAATGAGTAAACTTCTCCAAAAGCCAACAAAACATTTCTGTGTGATCTACACACACGTAGTCACATCATAATCAATAAACAGCCCCCTAACTCCTTCAACTCCTGTAAGGGCCTTTTTGTTTGCCTAAAAAAAAGAGGGAAATCAAAGAAATGGAAAACTATTAAAATGAAGAATTATTTTTGGAGTGTTTGGTTGGCTAAAAAAGAAGGAAATCAAAGAAATGAAATTGAAATGATGTTAGTTGTCACCTTATTATTGGATGATGTTTGTGATTTTTTAAGAAAACTAGTTTTGGAGTGTTCGGTTGGCGGAAAAAAATAAGGAAATGAATTATAAGAAACCTATTTCCTGTAGTTTCTTGTTTTCTTTTGTTCGGTTCATTCTTAAAAATAAGAAATGAAATGAGATGAGATGAGTTGTCATTGTATTATTGGGTGATGTGAAGAAAGATTAAGAAAAGTGTTTTCATAACTTTTTGGGATGAAAATGAAGAAATGAAATGTTAATGAGATGAGGTGAATTCTTATAATATTTTATTGGATGATGTGAGTGATTTGAAATGATGAGAAGAGATGAGTTGAGTGATGTTTGGATGAAAATAATATTTTATTAGATGTGATGGATGAGTTGTTAGATGAAAATAATATTTTATTAGATGTGATGGATGAGTAGTTAGATGAAAATCATATTTTATTAGATGATGTGGATGAGTTGTTGGATGGAAATAATATTTTATTGGATGTTGTGGGTGAGTTTTAGGGATGGAAATGGAGGAAATTGTGAGTTTTAAGATTTTTACCATTTCCATTTTCATTTCTTGGTATTTAGAAAACAAACGAACAAGCCCTATATCTCTACTTCAAGAGCGCTGCTAATATTTGTATTGCTGACATTTCAATCCAAGCTTTTATTTTCAGTTATCTAAATAACTAAACATCAAGATGAAAGAATGAACAACAATAATAGAAAATTAGACGTTAGCCTATCAATGCACTTAAATCATTCGCTAGTTGATAAAAGTACCATACGCAACATGTGAACTAATCGCGCTGCTTGTGCATACAGTTGCCTCCAAAAGCGTTTTGTTTCTTGATCCAAAAGAACATGATGACCAAATTCATACATGTAAGGAGTTAAGTCAGAGGAGAGGATGACAAACAGGAAATGGTAAAGGTAAAGAAGGCTATTTACCACGGCTTACAGAGGGCAAGCACAAGAAGAGCTATCAACAGTAAAAACCATCAAGTACAATTAAGGTAAAATAAATAACTACTCAGAAAAAAAAAAGCTTTCCCCTCAATCCGGCAAAAGGGTAAATGTTGTATTAGTTGCTATCGTCCTAAATCTTTTCTTTTCTTTTCTTTTTTCCCCTCAGCCAAAAATGTTAGGTTGCGCTGGTTCTCCATCCCCAAGTGACACTGAACTGTGATGATGAACCATGTACCACCGTCCATTGTGAAGCTCATAGACATTTGTTACATGGAATGGCCCTGAATCCACATCAACATACGCTTTCATGGTCACCCATGCCATGTCAATCAGCACCCGAGCTTTCACATCCCGAATCTCAAAGATGACTCCTTGCCCCCCCTGAACAACCCAATTGAATGCTAGAGCCCAACTATCAATCACTGCGTTAAACCTGTAATGCAAATAAAATAAACATTAAACATTATGACGATGATATAAGTTTGCCTAATAAACAACATGACTATAGTAATACATCATAAAGGAGGAAAAGTACAGCAATAAAGCTAGTTTGTTGAACAAGCAACAAGACTTCTACAATCCTGCTTTAAGAAACCCCATTAAATTAAGTTTTTGACATTACCTTACTAACAGTTAACTATCAGAGGAGAAGACCCATAATAGAAATGAAGGAAGAATAGAGTCATGTAGCTGACCCATAAATTTGGGGTAAAGTCTTTGACGCTGTTGTACATATAACTTGCAGCAAAGAATGTGTGAACAAAATTACAACCTTTTTCCCCACATCAAATTCCTGAATCCACAGAGTGCAATACATAGTTTGGCTCAATCCACTGTCAAAATTGACTAGTAAATATTGCACTTGACTCTTTGGACTTATATTATAAACCAGTTACTCACTCAATCAATATCCAATGTGGGACTAAATCTTAGGGGTATCACAATCATCCTACCTTAGTTACACGACGTCCTCTCGTCACGGTATGACAATTGGTCTGTCCCAGTATCACCACCAGACAATGTGGACTCTAGGGTGGCTCCTACAGGCGTCTATAGGTGTCTCCTACCGCATTCACGTTGTGTAACACTAAGTTCCGTAGAGCACTTAGCTCCACATTTCCAGCTGACTAAATGCTCCGATACCATTAGTCACGCCCCGGGTTCGTGCATTTCCAGCTGACTAAATGCTCCGATACCATTAGTCACGCCCCAGGTTCGTGCATGTGACCATGTGTAACATAATCTTCTCCCAACTGAATACATGATACCATATCTAATTTACTTAAAGTGCCTCCATAAACCATCTGTTTTGTCAAAATTACCCACCACAACAGTTTTCTTTCTTCTTTTAACTCGAGTACAATAATATCCAAACAACCAGTTCAGGAAACTGGTATTTACGAGGCTGACAGAAGTTGTGATATTCAACTAAATAGGCTGGACTCAAACTATTGATTAACTTCGCTGATGATTGGTATAAAAACAAGTGTGTTTGAAGCTTCATCCAAAGCTTTGTAGATGTTCTATCAGTTTGAGGCACTGCCTTTCAGAATTTAGTAAGAAGCAACAAAGTGATACTGCCTTTTCCATGTTTCTCATAGCTTATTGCTACTTCAAGTTTCAACCATGCACAAGCAATTTAAATCATAGTTTACCGGCTGCTAGTTATAGATAATATCTTTCTATAATAGTTCTAAAAACATCCATAACTATGAACTACACTAAGCTGGTTGGAAGTAAGTCTTTTCTGATAAAAATGGTGGGAGATCCCCCCACGTTCCATGAAAAAGAGCTTAATGAAACATATAGATACAAAATATAGCACCCTCCTCACAAAATCAAAATCATACAAAAGGCCACATGGAGCAGACTACAAGTAGTGAAGCTCAGTAGCAGACTGCAGCACCCTACAGACGTGAAATATGCTCTTTAATTCATCAATGCATAAGCAAAATTTAAATTCTAGCTTAACAACTACTAAGTACTAACCATACATAATCCCTTTCTATAACACCACTTAAATTTCATATTAACTACACTATGTAAGACATGAAATAAGACTTAGAATCTAGTACCAAATCATTTTTTTCCCCTTCACCACATGACCAAATTGTCAACCACAATAGCCAAAAGCCCAAATGGGCAAACAAGGTGTGTCTAAAGAAGATAAAAATAAAAAAACATCCTTTTTGTCACCCATGCAAAGATGGTGTTTGCATGAACTCCTTCAATGCTTACATCTAACAAAAACTTCCTTGACCTATAAACAAAGCACCTACGTTGCATGAGTACAGGTAAGGGTGCAGGTACAGGACATGGCAAATGTGTAAAAGGTAAGGTACAGGGACACGGCTACAAATATGCATGCTATGTATATTTATATGTATAAGAATTAATAATTTACATTAGACCAATATTGTTTTCTCATTTACCTAAAACCAATATATAAGAAATAGTGTAAAGTGTATAATATACATCTAAGAAGTGTATGAGGATTGTTTTAAATTAAAACATGCATTATATAATTAAGTACACCCCCTGAATAAACATATGCATATATTCGAGACGTGTCAAAAAAGAATAGAAGATCAAACCAAAATAGTATATCATTAAAATCTTTCTCTTTTATCTACTACTTAATAACTAACGAAAACTCAAATGCTACACTAACTTTCCCAATTTTCCACGTATTTCGCCTCCTATTTTCATAAAATTTCCATTATCCATGTCTTCCAATTGAATTGGAGATATATTTAACATCTCATTCATAAAACTACACCCACTATCCTTTCATCAATTCAAAAATAGTTACTATTCCTATGGATAACAACTGGGCTCCACTACCCAAGAAAAAAACCAGATTTACCCTCTCTCTCCACTCTTCTCTCTTTGCTGCCTTTTGAACTGACCATCCCAAATGTTGTTCCGCCCTATCACGACCGACAAACAAAATGTGAGATCTGTTCTCGACTGGCAAACAAAATGTGAGATTTTTCCATTCTTTCCTTGCATATTCTTCTTTATATAATTTTTATGAAAATTTTATCTTTTAGCATTTTATAGGATTTGTTCTTAATCCCTAATTTTATGTTGAAATTTTTTTTTGGGTTGTCTTGAATTTGCGAAGGCAAACTAACAAAGACGAGATTTTTCCATTTTTTTCTTGCATATTCTTCATTATTTAATTTTTATGGAAATTTTTTATTTTCCTCTCCCCAATTTTCTAGGGTTT
The DNA here is from genome assembly GCF_001876935.1 of Asparagus officinalis. Lineage (NCBI taxonomy): Eukaryota > Viridiplantae > Streptophyta > Magnoliopsida > Asparagales > Asparagaceae > Asparagus > Asparagus officinalis. Next base: position 86,526,065 of record NC_033798.1, read on the forward strand.
ATTCTTGATCCCTAATTTTATGTTGAAATTTTTTACAGTTTTCTTGAATTTGCAGTGACAGACAATCTAAGGTGAGAATTTTCCATTCCTTTCTTGCATATTGTTCTTCATTTAAATTTTATGAAAAAAAATTCTTTTTACGGTTTTATATTTTATGTTGAATTTTTTTTAGGGTTTTCTTGAATTTGCAGCAACGAACAATGACAGGTGAGATTTTTTTCCCATTCTTTTCTTGCATATTCTTTTTTATTTAATTTTTATGGAAATGTTTTTAGGGTTTTATATTCTCATTTCCCCAATTTGTTCTTTATGAAAAATTCTTTGTTATAATGTGCTTCAATGATTTCTTTCCAATGTGTTGATAACTAAAATTATTTATTGAATTTTTCCACCCGAAGATGGCTTCAAGTACAATGAATGAGTTCCTTTGTTGCATTTTTTTCAAGTATAGGTTTGCGCTTTCTTAACTTATACCCTTGCTACTAATTCTATGAGTGAGATTGAAGCAACTCAGCTACTCTGTAGATAGCTTCATGTGTGTTACGTGGCTACAGGGGGAAGCCATTCAGTCAGTAGGGTTTGAAACAATAATTCAATGAGCATGAGTGTTCATGCTTTAATATCTTACACGCAATCTCAACTGGGAAAAATTATTTATATACATTTCTTTATGCTTTATTCAAGTTCAGATGGAGGTCAAGTTGTTCAAAGTAAAGAAGATCAACCGTTATGGCTGACTTCCTCACACAGAGAATTGAAGGGTAAATACTCACTATATTGGGTATTCCTCGAGAATAGTTATGATCTGATACTTGTGTTGGTTAAAGGGTAAATACTCCCAATATTGTTAAATGAGCCCTAAAACACATTACATTTACCGTGATGCTGCCCACATAAATCTATTTGACTCAGTTCTTTTTTTATTTCAATATGTGGAGGGATTTGATGCACAGTTACAACCATAAAGTAATAAAATATGCCTCTTTATGAAGTGCTATAGCTATTTTGCCTACTTTGTTTCTCATATACATTGTTTTTTCTTCAGAAGTTTTTCCATATACTTCATTGATGTATTAAATAAGTAGTTGAATTAAGGTCCTTTGTGCATATCTACTGCTCATATACAAAACACTTACATGTTTCATTGTCCAACTTTTAATTGGTTAGAAGTAATGGATCCAATTAATTGAGGTATTGATGCATCAGAGCTCAATGTTTCGTGTTCTAGACATGAAACCTGATTTTCATTTTAAGGCCATTATCCCTCTTTGAAGGAGGTCAAGCCACGTTCAAGGCATTGTGGGTTCATTACCTATAACTTTAAGATATCTAAGTTAAAAATTGGTGAAATTAAGGTATTAAATTGCAATTAACCCCAAATTCATTTATAGTATATTGTGTTTGATTTTGTGTTTATTTTCTGTTTCTAACCTTTTTAAAATCTAGGTCTTCAAGATAATATTTTCATATTCAGGGTATTAGGAGGTCAAGAAAAACAAAGTAGTATTCTCAGTTCTCTTATTTGTAGGGACTTACTATTGTGATATATGCTGTTTTTCCTTTGTTTTGTTTGTTCTTTTAAAACAAAGAATTGTATTATAGGAATTTGACAATGTATAATGTACAGTAAAAAAGATAATTAGTATCGTGATGATGCAAGTTGAATTCGTTTTGCAAGGACGATACCTTTTTGGTTGAACGGATGAAATTGCTCCTACTACTTTGTTGCAAGCAAGATTTTTTTTTTTTTTTTGGGGTGTGGAAATAATGTCAAATGCTTCAACAGAAAAGCTATGAGGCAGCAATCGAAAGATATGAGTTCTATTTCTTAAAAGACATATCTTAATTGGACAATCCCGTGTAGAATTGATTCCTTAAAAGACATTTCTTAAATTAGACTAGCCCGTGTTTAATGCGGGCACTGACCTGGTACCAATATATGGAACTACGTCACCATAATTCGATATTTACTTAGACCAGTTAGACAAGGCTTTCTTAATCTTTCATAAACAAAGCCTATTATATAAATATATTAGGGACTCTTAATGAACCCTACTTGCTGAAATGAACAAGTGGTAATTTTTAAAGCCATTGTTCGTAAAGCTACTTATCACAATGTCCTATGAAGAAATATAATAACCTTACTATTGACAATGTAACTAATCTGCAAATGGCAGAATGAATTTTGTTTCCAACAGCGGGATGCAAGATGTAATGTGAATTGGCAACAGCACCTCCTACAAATTTTTTTAAGGAGTACAAAACATCAAGCAACATGTTACTCGCTTTCTGAACAATAGAAAATGACATTTCACGGACAAGACGTCAGGGATGCGAATGTAAACATTTTAGCAGTTCGCCTTTAGATTGCGAATTAATATTATATAGAAGTGATGGATCTGGATTTGGGATGATGACAAATCCTAATTCAATGTAAATCCAGATATATCCTGATGACAACAAATAAGGGTAACTTTTGCAGGCAACCCAATATCATCACAGTAGCACTTGCAAGCAAATAATGTTTTGCAAAGTGCTTGAATGTTACAGCTTTTATTTGTTTTCGTGCAAATAGACATAGGGGGAAGATATATTCCCAACAATTTTTATAATCTCCTAGAGAAATATGGACTTAAACATCAACGTGCTGCTTGTGTGTAATCTGGATGTTTAATTTTGAAATAAGATCTTTGCAAGGCTATGCATTTAAATTCCATTCCTCTCTGTTAGTTTATGGGCCAAAATGATATCATATCGTGCAAATAAATACATGTTCTCTAAATGCATAGCTGACAAGAATGTTGATGGATGAGCGGCTACATGCTAAAAAAAATAAAAGACATAAAATGACAGCATTTACAAGAAGTTATAGATTGCTTCTAAGGACAAATTGAATGAGAACAGCAGAACATGATTCCAACATGTGCAACAAAGATTTATGAGTCTACTATTAGGATAAGCTGTCCTATCAATTCATCATAGACGAAACAGTGAGAACTAGGGTTAAACCTAAATGGACGTCAAAATTGACAGTAAAAAAAGGATACAATACTCATTAATTAATTAACAAATATGTTGGCCCTTAAAAAACTGATTGAGAACAAGGATTAAACAAGACAACAGTTGATATTGCAAGACTGATGATATCATATAAAAGGCTTGATTTTATGTTAACATGGTGAGTATATGTGTGTGTACCCAAAAGGTACACGCACACACATACACACAGGGTGTTGATACACACACGCACACACATACACACACAAGGTGTTGATACACACAAAAACAAATGAGTGAGAAGGGTATGGCACGCGACTTTACACATAGCAGTAAACTAAAGACCAATGGGTCAAGCTCATCTTTAGCTAGAGTATTTGCAATATTATAACATCAAGGCATAAATGGACATTCACCAATGATTGCCTCAAGGAATCATGGCAAGAATGCATTCGCTAATGTATATAAAGAGGTATCATAGACAAAGATCGCACATGAATTGATGAGATGAAACTGCAGCTATAACAGGATTTATAATAAAGTAGCAAGGTATTTTCATTTGAAGACGAGTTTTGGGAGAACTAATGTTAACTTTCAGATTTTAGGTTTTATTGAAGGTTATTAGTTAGCACTGTTTTAAAAAGCCTCCGCTTAGTCCGCCTAGGCGTACACCTAGGCCTAGGCGGTACCCAGGCTGCCTAACTAGAGTCTAGCGCCTGGGTGGTACCTAGGCTACCCACCAAGGTTTTGGGAGTGTTTAGGGGAGTATTGTCTGCTTACGTGGACTGCACCCTTTAGGCCTTGGACGTGATTTTCTGTATTGCAACCTCCACATCCTCCAACCTCCTTTAAACTCCTTTAACCTCCAAATATTAGCACCTCCACTATCTCCTCTGACCTTCAATAAAACCTCCTCGACCACCACTTAAATGAAGAAAGAAATTCACTTAAATGAAGAAAGAAATTCGCCTAGACACCAGTCCAACACCTAAGCTTTCTATAACATTAACATTTACTAACAATTATTGTAATTAAAAAATAAAAAAGAAATCCTACAAGTCGCATCGGGTCCAACGCCTAGGCCCCTTAGCGTTTTCTATAACCTTGTTAGTTATTATTTTGACTGTTTAGTATTTAAGTATGCATGATTTATTGTGGATCCAAGATTGCTATCCTTTTTTTGGCCAATTTATATGAATTTAATACATATTTTATCAATTATAATAATTAAATAATTTAAAAAATAACTAAACGCCTAGGCGTCTAGGCGCTAGCTCAAACGCCTAGTCCGCCTACGCCTTCTGTAACATTGTTAGTTAGGTTAGTCAAAAGGGTCAAACATCAAGGAGAAATAATGAGGTGAGCTAAACCAATCTAGATTCAGCCAACCACAATTTCAAGCACACATAGTTTCATTCCCTTACAATATCTGAATATCGGTAAACATGGCCTTAATTTTAGCCATTCCCTACAACATAATTCATAAACATATCAGCTTTCAATATATTTTTGTATTTGTTCAAATTTTCCTATCTTTTTATGCAATCATTAATAATGTCTTATGTTTTCAAAAAATAGTTCCTTTTCCCTTCCTCCAAGCAATTTAACTTAGATGCAATCAACTATCAACATTCAAAAAAGAACAATGTGTAGCTGCTATTGATAGGTCAAATCTCAAAAACATTACTTGAGTTTCTTAACAGAGTGATGACTCATGGGAAGTGAACAAATCTTAGAAAGCAGGATGCTAGATACGACATGAAGGGGTAGAAGTAAGAGAAAAAGGGAAGAGAAGAAAATGAAAAGTACTCATTATTAAAACTTACGAAATCAACTACGCGCAAAAAATTAAAGAATTAAAACCAGCTATCTCCAGAGAATCACCAAATGTGTGGGTCAGGGTGCCTCTATTTATAAAAGGCACCAAAAAACAGCAATGTAGTCACTCAAAAAATAAAGTGGAATCCGAATAACTCAAATAGTACTGCGTGTCACTTACCTATCCTAACAAATAATATTAGCAGTTCCACACAGTCATTACAGACTCATAAACATCAAAATTATACACAAAATCTGAAACTATATCAGAAAAGCTAGACACTAAATCAAACTCGATCTTCTAGGCCATTTCATTATTTCAGAATCGAGTTTGAAAATAAACCTAAATCCAGATTAGAAGGTTCTAAGCTTAAAACCAGCTCAGCTAGAGGAAGCATATCAAAACGTGAATGGGGGAAAAAAGAAGTCATCTAGTTATGCACAGAGAAGGAAGCAAAATTCAGAATAAAAATAGTTTTTAACATATAGCACGCAGAAAATGACTATTTTTATCAAAAGAACTTCACCTTACAGTTACGCTTCAGAATCTAGACGCTAGAAAATATACCATCATTTTTAGCACAAATCAGAAGGTATCTAACTGCAAACTCAGATAGCGACAAAAACATCACCATGCAATTGGCATTGTGTTTAGAAAAAAGGTAAAAATACAATCAATATCAGTTTAAAGCCTCTCGCTGTGAATGATGAATAGGACTTCATTCAAATTTTTGCTGCGAAGCTATTTTATGTTGGATATAGTCGTGTTTCCTATAGATGGAGTTATGAAGCCAAGAGAATACCCTCAGTCAGTGTGCCAAAATGGTACAAAAACCCATTTTCGTATAAATTATAATCCCCAACAGGCCTATGCCAAAGCATTATAACAGTTCAAAACTAGTTTCAAAAATATAAACACGTTGTTCTCCATTTAATAGCTAAGACAAAGGCAGAATATGTTAAAAATTTGATAGGAATGCGAAAACAGTACTCAAAATGCAAGTCAATCAGCAGGGTGATTGTATTAGAGGGTAATATCAGCAAATATACCAGTGAAAAAAGAAATAAGTTTTAACTTGAACAGAAGCATACCCAGTAAAAAGCTCCCCAGACCCATGAATACACTTTACATAATCTGCTTGAAGCCAAAAACGACTCATTGCCGGAAGTGACCTGTCCCTAATGATGTTATAGAATTCAGCATTAATGCTAATAATGGCTTTTGTGGCTGCATAATATGACTTCCATCCATTGATTGGGGTGACATTGTCCTGTTCAGTAGTGAAGTCCTACAAGGAAACATATAAGCCAAACATCCTTGTACTCATAAAACAGAACACAACAACAATAAAGCTTTTGACACATATTCTCTTAGCACAGGTTGAATGTATGTAAAAAAATGAGAAAAAAAAAAAGAAAAAGGTGGTTCTTGAATGCCTGACCAACCCTCATCAAGTAAAGGACATTCGCTTTTAATGCTAAGTGTCTGAACACGAGGGTTTGCTAGTACACGTTCTAGTATGTGGTTGTTACTAAAAGAGGAAGGAAAAGGAAATAATATGCAGGTTCTAGTATGTGGTTGTTACTAAAAGAGGAAGGAAAAGGAAATAATATGCAGGTTCTAGTATGTGGTTGTTACTAAAAGAGGAAGGAAAAGGAAATAATATGCAGGTTCTAGTATGTGGTTGTTACTAAAAGAGGAAGGAAAAGGAAAGAATATGCAGGTAATAGTAAATTCAACCGCGGGATTTTACTAAGAACTACGAGATTTTAACTTGTATTAAGTAAAGAATATCCAGATATTTTTCTGAAGCGAGAAATATTAAACTCTAAGTTATAATCCAACAATGAAGCGACTATAGATCATATCGAGACTAGGTCATCCTTCTACTTCTTCTGAATCTTCCAACATTTCTTCTGACCAGAAGAAGACAAACTGCTTATGTACTGACTTCTCAGCAATTTCTTTTTAAGTGCCCTATTGACATAAAACTTAGATGTTTGTTGTCATTTATCTTTCTTTGAGAATCAATTACTCTGTTATCTAAGAGCATCTCCAACAATCTCCCAGTACGGAGCTCTTGTTGGAGTGCTCTCAAGCATGGGGCCCGCTTACGAGCTCCCTACTAGGAGAAATATTCCAACAAACTCCCAGCTAGGAGCTCAAATATTATTTAAAAAATTCATTTTTTTAAATAACGTTTTATAAATATATTTTAAAACAATAAATTTAATAAAAAATAATTTTTAGTGGGCCTCCCCCCCTTAGGAGCTCCCAAGTGCTCCACAAATTTGTGGAGCTCCCCCCACCGCCAACTAGGACTTAGGAGAGTGCTTGAGAGTTTGTTGGAGCACCTTAGGAGCTTTTTCCTTGCCACATCACCCTTAGGAGCCTCCTTGGGAGGCTCTTGGAGATACTCTACAACTTAAATATAAACAGCCACGGATGTATTTTAGCACTAAACACCACTAGTCATATTTAAAAGAATTCCATAGGGTTAATTGCAAATAGAACCCCTATAAAATCATCCAATTGCAAATAGATCCCCTATAGTTCTATTTGTGCAAATAGACCCTCTGTAGTATCGGCCAAAGTGCAAGCACACCCCATTAGTGTGAACTTTTTTGACTCTTTTAAAAGTTTAAAAAAAAAAGCACTTGGGAGGTCTATTCTCACCAATAGAACTATTGGGGGTCTACCCGCCTCCTCAAACCTTCTTAACGATTTTAAGAGTAAAAAAGAATTCGCCCATAGGGTCTCTTCGCATAAATAGAACTACAGGGGTTTATTCGCAATTGGCATGATACTAAAGGGGGTCTATTTGCAATTAATTCAATTCTAAAAAACACAGATTTCAAATAATAAAGATCTCCTAATACATAAACAAAAGTATCCATGTGCACACATGGCGTACAGAAGATGGTGATGCTGATGAGGATATAAACGTGTTACATAACATGTCTTAGACTCCATAGGGGTAAGGATATAATTTTATATATAGCATGTCTTAAGATCAAATATAATATCTGATCATAATATAATATGACATGTTAAGAACTCTGAACTGGTATTGAGACAAGCATCAAGGCGCATAAATTTCAGTGATTCTGATTTGAAGGGAAAAAAGAAAAGTAAAGTCAATGAATTCATAGAT
>NC_033798.1:86539034-86543032 GCF_001876935.1 Asparagus officinalis
TTTATGAATTTAATATATTTCACTTCTAACATTTAAATAAAAGTTTGAAATGAGTGTAATATAATATCAAATATTTAAAATATTTATATATTTAACAAATTATAAACAATAAATATATCTAATTTAATGTTACCTATTAAATATATTAAGTGATTAAATTGTATTAAATATATTTTATTTTAAATGAATCGAATAGAAAAGAAGTTTATTAATCGAATAGAAAAGAAGTTTATGAATCGAATAGAAAAGAAGTTTATTACAAATATTTTAAAATTAAATATATTCAATGTTAATATATAAAAAACATAGGAATAAATAATATTTTAAAATTAAATATACTTAATTTGAAATATATTAAATATTTAAATAAGTAAAGAGAAGAGGAGAGAGAAAATCCATAGAGTGAGATCATAATCAACCAATTTTAACTTGGACTTTCTCTTAAATTTTTCTTATTAAAAACTATAGAGTCCAGGAGTGTGGATTTTGAAATCCTAGTCCTAATAGCAATCATACACAACTAATAACACCTTAAATTCAAATCCAATTCCTAGTCCTAAACCAATAACTTGTTAAATTCAAATCCAAATCATAGTCCTAAACCAACAACACCATAACTTCAAATATAAATCCTAGTCCTAAATCAATAGCACTTAAAATTTAAATCTAAGCTCTAGTCTAAAACTGTTGTGTTATAGAAATAATCAAGTGTTAATCACATTTGATTGGTTGACATGTGTCTTGACATGTGTCTCAAGTAGACTACACACTGACTCAAACACATTGACTTCTCAAAGGCTGAGATGAAAGGCGTCCCTTCTCTCCCTCCTCAAAGGTCGAGACGAAAGGCATCCCTTCTCGTCTCCCTCGAGAGTTGAGACAAGATGTGTCTTTTCTTGGCTCTCTTCTAGAGCTGAGATGAAAGGCGGTCATTCTTGGACCTCTCGCTAATAATCAATCACCATCACATTAAATGCACGGTCGGAGTCATCATTACATCCTCTCTAAAAGTCTTAATAACTCATCAGACCTTATCAGCACCGTACCCCTCTTGTCACTGTGGCATTGATCATACGGGTAACTCCTTCCACCTGCAGCCGATACTTGTAAACTCTCAGCCGAATAAGCTAACTGCTTGGACTTGATCGAGATTACATAATTACCCTTTGTCACCTCAGTATAAATAGGCACATCGCCTATTAACCAAATGTACGTAATTTCTGCACACTTAGAGAATTATATCAGTTCTTTTCTCCCCTTCAGATCATAACTAATTTGATCATCAAATGAATCACCAGAGAATCTATGTTCGGCCCTCTAACGTAGTGCACATTTGCATGACTCTCTTTCTATCTACGGATCAGCCATCAAAGGAGATCAATGGACCCTAACTCCTTTATAATCAACCCTAAATTTTGCTATTAATCATCTGTGCATTAAAAGTTTGGCGCCCGTCATGGGGCCTCTTTTCTCCTTTAGGGAAGATGGCTGATTCAGATCATCCAGATCAATCATCAATTCCTCTTATGGAAGAAACACATAATGCATGCTACATCACTCAAGCCCAACGGGAGGAATACGCCCGAAGAATCTCCCGATCTCTTCAATAACAATACGATCCCTTCATAGATGAACTTCTCAACATCTCAACATGATTCCTCCCCAACAACCTTCTCCATAGTTCATCGCTCCTCCCCCTGGAGGCTCATCTAAACAGTGAGGGTAGGAGGAGCGCACTGAATACATCCCTCCTCTACCTCACTAACAGACACGCTCTGCCACACATCCCCGACAACCACCGCAGCATATGGAAGCAAATGGTGAGAGTCCCAGTCTCAGCAATGAGCATGCTATTGTGGCCCTTTGGTTTTGATGATGATTTACCAAATAATTTATAACTAATTTGTTTTCTAGTATTTGTGGTTTGTTTTCCCTTTCAGGAATTCTACACATGGTGAAAAGCTATATACATCAAGAGTTAAAGATTCAAGATCATGTGTGCGCTTTCCTTAAGTATAAAAATGAGTTTGTTAACGTATATTGTGTGATTATGTTTAAAGCTCAACATATATGCACACACAGTTTGATTTTCTTTCTATGAAAATGATTTTTGCCAAAACATTGTAACAATAGTTGATGTTTCTTGCTTATATATTTTTCATAGTTCATAATACATATACAAAGTATTCATGATATACAAACACAATTTCATAAGTCATAGTTCAATTTTTGTGTTCATGAAAAACAGGTTTTATGTACACTTTTCAAAAACAGTTAGTTTTCACAAACGAAAATTGCATTTTTAAAAATTCCTTTTCCAAAAATTCCTTTCCAAACATGTTTATTTTCTCTTTTAGAAACTTTCTCCAAAGTTTTACTATTTTTGGAAATGATCTAATATTTTTAACATATTTTTTAAGCCAGCCAAAACAGGTTCAAAACCTGTATTTTCTGTGTGTCAGTTTGCGGTCGACCGCCACGTTTAATGGCTTGCGGTCGATCATAGCGGTCGACCGTAGCATGTCCAGAGTCTTTCACGGTCGACCGCCACAGTCGACCGCCTGCCTTCCAGAACAGTATGCCCTCTTTTTTTTCTTCGCGGTCGACCGTCAGTATTTCACGATCGACGCCGATCTGATCATTGTGTTATAACGGCTATTTTTTATCTGATGTTCTGGGGGTATTTTGGTCTTTTCAATATGGTTTTGGTTGATGTCTTGAGTGGGTATAAATACCCCAGTGCCTTCCTCTTTCTAATAATTAAGAATTTTTGTTTAAAGTGAGTTTTATAAAGAGATTAACAAGTGTTTAAGCTTGTTTATGGTTTGTTTCAAAAGAGGAGTTTTCTACAACAAGAAGAGGCATTCATTTCCAATTAAGGATCTCATCCTCATCATCATTCTACAGTCCTTCTTATTTATTGAGAAGTTTTCTAAACTAATCTTTCATATAGCTTACTAATTCATTATTCACATTCATATCTTAGCTATATTAACTTGAGTCGCAATTTCATTGTTCGCTTTTATCACACACACCGTTGTTGAGCTTATAATATTTTCATACTATATATTGTTGGGTAGTGGTGTGTGATTTAGCGAGAGTGAGCTTCATTGTGTTCTCATTCATTATAGAGAACAAAACATTGTATTTGAACTTATATTGTGAGTATCACTTGTAATACACTTGTACACCGAGAATAGTGTGTGGTGAGAGACAGGGTCGAATCTAATAGGAGTGGCGTCGGTTGACGAACCTAGGGAGAGGTTACATCCGAGCACTTGAGGAGGAGGATACGGACTAGGCCAACACTTAGAGGGTACAGAGTGTGATTGCAAGTGTGTAGTTGTAAAGTTTTTAGTTAGCTAGAAAACCGAGTGTGAAGTGTAAACGTTATTCGGGTAAGCATAGAAAACCCGGTTGTGATAGTGTATTTCTTCCCGGGAGTGGGGAGCGGAGACGTAGGACGGAAGGTCCGAACTCCGTGATTATATTGTGTGTTTGCATTGTTTATATTGCCCTATCATATTTGTATCTTTAGTTTAGATTGTTTACTCTTGTGTTATTTATATATCCTTCCATATATTTCACCATATAGGATATATCTCTTTGTTCATATTGTATATTCTTGCTCATATCATATTGTACATCTATCTTGTAAGAATAATTTATTAATAAGTTTTTATTAGCATAAAATCGAATTAGATTAGCATAAGACCCTAATCATCCTCCCCTCTAGGGTCTAACAGCTACATGAATAATGTTGTGCGGCATCAGATATCTCCACATTGCTCTAGGCCCCACCACCACTAATTTTTATCTGGTTACGACTGGGCGGTGGGAACACTCTGCTTTCTGATTGAATTATGAACACTCCATGCACCAAGCTCAAAATGCAACATATTGAGAAATACAAAGGCAAGGGAGAGCCCTTAAAGCATGTACAAAACTTCTATAATCTGATGCTCATGTAGCAAGTGAGCGATCCGATCATCTGTAGA
>NC_033798.1:86543042-86564643 GCF_001876935.1 Asparagus officinalis
GCGCTAAGATGTGACAAAACTCATTGAACAAGAAGTCCATCCATAGTTTCAAACAGCTCAGCCAAAAAATTATACATTATTTTTTAGCTAACTCCAAGCAGAAGGCACCCTCCTCCATCTTGCTACAGATAAGACAGAGACTCGGGGAGAGTCTCAGGGACTATTTCAAAAGATTCTAAGCCAAACGACCAGAAGTTCAAGACTCTGGAAACATGCTCACCGTGGTCGCGATCTCTATAGGCCTAGACGATGATAAGTTGGCTGATGCGCTCACCATAGATTCTGTGGCTAACTTTGAATAGCTAATGACCAAAGCTCGAGGACACACGAATGCGAAAGATAGTCGAGCCCACAAGAAGGTGGCCAGAAAAGCGGGCAGGTGAAGCAGAGCTCTCAAGATAGTAGGGTGCCCCCCACCCCCCCACAAAAAAAAACCAACTCCAAGTCAAACAAGGCTAGCAAGAGATCATAAAACATAAAATATTTTGGAGAATACCTCCACAAAATGTAATTAAACTGTAAAGACTCTTACATAAATAAGAAATATTTTGTTCTCTGAAGGATAGATAAGGATCCCCCCAAAACCAACTCCAAGTCAAACAAGGCCAGCAAGAGATCATAAAACATAAAATATTTTAGGGAATACCTCCACAAAATGTAATTAAACTATAAAGACTCTTCCATAAATAAGAAATATTGTGTAATTAAACTGTAAATACCGTGTGCTAACATATATGCAGTTCTTGCCACTCGATCTTCATTGACTTGGTAATAAAGACCCAAGAGCTTGACATCATTCTCATGAATAAGCCCAAGGCACGTATCCAAGACATTGGTGTCCTTTTGAGTAAGCCTAAGGGATGAGGTCGACTTGTCCCAAACTTAGTTGCCTCCAATACGTAAGACCTTGATACCCATTCGAGATAAAACCAAGATATCTCATCAACTTGGTCGACTCTGATTCCTAAGACCTTGGTATCATTTTCATCGATAAACTTAAGGCACATGCCCACGATCTTGGTACCCTTTCGGGATAAAACAAGGCACGTCATTAACTCGATTGACTTCAACATAGAGACCTTGGTATCATTTTTATGAATAAACCCAAGGCACAAAGGTACACAATTCAAATTGGTATAAGTGAACTTTTTTCATTCATATGTTCAAAATACTTACAATACAAAAGCATTTACAAAAATAAAAAATAGAAGAAGAAAGGAAAAAAATACATATGAGCTCCTAACGTGTCAAACTCGAAGCGGGTGCCAAACTCGAAGCTGGAGCAACACTAGGAGTTGGAGAAGAACTTGAGACTAGAGGGACGACAGTAGTAGAAGTCAGCGGAGGAGATGATTGAGGCTCAGACCCCACCTCTTCATCCCCTTCCTTTTCGGACTGGCTCACCCAACTATCATGGGCGGAGTCCTTACATGTTCCATGAGCTGGCTCTTCATCATCTTCATCCCCTCTCTATCTCCTGCAGAGCACTAAGGCAATTAGCCACTCGATTGCTATCGATCTTGAACTTGTCAAAATAATCCTCGCTCCGACTGGAACTAATGTAAGACTTGACCTTGTCGAGCGCTCGCTTCTCGTCATTTGATAACTGACCAAACCTCTATGCATCCTTGTTGATCTCAGGCCACAAGGGATAGGCAAAGATAGTGTTGGCCCCAAAGACCCACACAAATCTCTCCTTCTAGTCTTTGTTAGACTCGAGAGTATTAGAGATGATTTTGTGGCCACCCAAGATCTAGAGATAGCAGTGGCCCTCTTGCTGATTAATCTTCATATTAACGAGATGATTGAAAACTCTTAGAGTCAGCTCAACCCCCAGTCGGTTGCAAATGACCACAAAGCCTCATCAAAGTAGCTATGGAGTTTAACTTTATCTGTGACGGCGAAACTCATAGGGCTTCAAAGACGCTGTGAAGAAAAGGATGGAGCCGAAAGGTGCAAACCGTACTCTATGTATTTTATATACACTAGAGCGACATTGCCACCATGGTCAAACACTGCCTGAGTCTTCTCCAGTGTCGACAATGTAAACATCCTTAAAAATGTCGAACCTATCGTAATAAGTCTCCAGCAGCGTTGACTACACCTTTGAATAGAACTTTCGAAGGTGATTGATTTGAGCCCGTTTCGAGCCACTGAAGATGAGATTCCATTGATTTTATGGTCGACTGGAGAAAAGGCAAAACATGGCCGGAATTGCTCAGACTGTAGAAGAAGATTCAAAGGGTTTCAAAAGCAAGTAAACTTTCCCCATCTGAGAACGATCGTGTATAGTGTGTGTGTGTGTGTGTGTGGGTTGTATATATATTATATATAGTATAGTATATATATATATATAGTATATATATATATAATATATATATAATATATATTATTTATATATATTGATATATATATATAATAATATATATATATATAATATATTATATATATATATATATATAATGTGTGTGTGTGTGTGTGTGTGTGTGCGGTGTATATATATATATATATGTATTAATAATATTATATAGTATATGGTAATGCTTGGTACCAAGCACAAATTTTATGGTTTTAAGTAGTTAATATATATATATATATATATATATATTATATATTATATAATAATATAATATATAATATATATATATATATATATATATATATAAATAATATATATAATATATATATAAATATATATATATTATATATATATATAACTATATATATATATAATATTAAAATTAATATATAGTGTGTGTGTGTGTGTGTTATATTTATATATAGTGTGTGTGTGTGTGTGTGTGTATATATATATATATGTAGTTTATATATATATATATATAATGTATGCTGTACCAACACAATTTATGCTTAGTAGTTATATATATATAATATACTATATATAAATATATATATATTATACTATATAATATATATATAGTATATATAGTATATAATATAATATATATAATTATATATATATATATAATTATAATTATATATATATATATATAATATATATATATATATATATATATATATATATACATATAATATATATATATAATATATATATATGGGTAAGCTATGGTACCCAAGCACAGACCAATTTTGTGCTTGGAGTGATGTGTCACATCCCCACTCCACTCATTCCCATCGTGAATGTAGTCGCCCACATTTGAATGAGTTGGAGGAGATTGACACCTCACTACCAGCATACCTATATTTCACACACTACACACACCACACACCACACACCACACACACACACACACACGACACACACACACACCAATTTATATATATATATATATTTCGCTTACTCTTCTGGACTGGATGGGAAGGAGTTTGAAATTTGAGGCGACCACTCTAGAACGAAGCATCCATCCCTTTAATTGACATGCAATCTGCATTCGGGAACTGTTGATGTTATTGAACAAGGGGGTTATTTAAGGATCAGTGTTGGGTTGGGATCCTCAAGCTTCTTTATATATCCTCTCTGTATCAAATCCTCAATATCTCTCTGAAGAACTCAGCAATCATTAGTAAGATAGTCGTGATCTTGATGATATCGACAATATTGCCTTGTATCTTAGGATCGATGATCCGAGCTCATGCGAGGAGGAGCATAATTGAGGTACTCCTCTTTTTAGACCATGTAGAGAGCTTCCGTGAGAGAGGTGTTGAAGGTGGTGAGGGCTAGCTTCTTGGGGACCTCCCTCCTACAATCCTTCCTGTCAGCCCTGTTCGGCTAAGGGTCGATTCTGGGAGGATCCTTTGCTACCTCCTTCATTGGAGAGGGGTTAGCCTCTGTTGCGGGTGCCGGTATTGTTGTTGCTGCTCTCGCTACTTCAGCTGCCCTCGTCGCCTTCTTGTAGGCTCGGGCATCTTTCACACCCATGTACCCATAAACCTTGGCCATCAATTGCTCGTAGCTAGTGACCCACTTCTTAACGAGCGAATCGGCCAGCTTGTTTCTCTCCAAGCCGACCACGATAGCAGACACGACGACTACACCGCCAGGATCGTCGACTTCTAGCCTTTTGGTCTGAAACCTCTTAAAGTAGTTCTTGAGGCTTTCTCCAGGTTCTTGACGTATCTGCATCAAGACGAGGGGGCCAGCTTTTGCTTGGTGTCTGCCAGGAAGTGATGCATGAAATTCTGGCTGAGCAAATCGAAGTTATGGATGGACTTTTTCCCTAAGGAATTCCACCATAGCTTGGCACTACCCATCAAAGTGATGGGTAAACACCTACAGATGATTGGATATGATGCTTGCAACATGGTCATCATGTCATAATAATTTTGAGCATGCTCAGCTGGATCTCCCTCGCCTTTACACTTCTCCACGTGAGGCATCTTAACTTCCCACAGGTGGCATTCATGATTTTATCGCGAGGGGAGTATCCCCCAATGGCCTCCGCAATTGGTTGAAAGGTCTAATCGTAACCAGATGCCACATTTGTGGTCGATGGTCCTAGAGTAGCACGAGGATTCCGAGGGCCACGCGATGCCGCCCCCATAGTGTGTTCTCGATCATCATGACCAAAACTAGGGCTCTCCCCCGTTGCTTCCACATACTGCTGATAGTGTCGGGGAGGAGTTAGAAAGCGAATTTGCTGGGGAGGTAGGTGAGACATGTATTCGGCATAGTCTACTTGTTGTCCAGCTTATGTGGCGTGCGCAGTTGGAGGAGGGACGAACGGTTGACTCATCGGGGGTGGAGAGACAGCTGAGGGTTGGCCTACTAGAGGTGGAGGAAATGATGAAGAAGGTTGCTGGGGAGGAATCTGGCTGAGGAGCTCATTTGTGAAAGCAACAAACTGATATTAGAAAGATTGAGAGATCCTCTACGCAGATTCTTTCAACTGGGCATGAGTAACATAGCTCGCACACGGTTCTTGAAAGAGTGGGTTAACGAATCGACCTGGACATTCAAAACCAGACATCTTTGAACGAAGAAGGATGATGGCCCCACGGTAGACGCTAAACTGTTGATGTCAGTTATCGAATAGGGGGTTTATTTAAAGATTTGTGTTGGGTTGGCGTCCTCAAGCTTCTTTAGATAGCTGGTCCAAGAGCCTACTGTACATTCTTACACACGAAGAACTCGTAAGAGGTCGGGTTCTTCATTTGTTTCTTTGACGATCAAGTCAGTATATGAACTTGAGTGAGAAAATATGGGATGATAAAGAATATTTTAAGGTTGCATCCTAAAAAATCAGGGAGTTATTTTGAGCTGCATGGCTTTCTTTTATAGTGAATCAGAAGGGCAGATAGGTAACTTGAGCCGAGTCCAAGAAGGTAGCTGACTCGACAGACGGCTAACATGTGTCAGCTGCTAGCGAAGATGAGTCATCCAGTAATTTATTCTGAGAAAGTCAGTAGGTGCTTGGAGCTGACTGGATTCGATGAGTAATAAAGATTATAAGGGCTAGAGCAATAATGATTTTGTTAAGCAATAATGACTTTATCAGGACAGTTAATGTGAGAGTAGTTGGTTCTCAGTGGGGGGTTCAAGGACACATTGCCTCCCAGCCATCCAGCTGAAAGCAAAAAACATCGTCTTTATTGTTGGCTACGCAAGTTATTGGCTGGAACAATAGGCCGAGTGCGAGTGTTTATAGGATCGATCTAGTGGGTAGGCTAACAAGTACCGCCTTTCTAGTCAGTATGCAAATTGTTAACCTATTGAGTCGGCTGAGGGAGTAACATGAGTTGTCTAGGCTCTGAACACGTCTGATTAGGCATAAGGAGTGAGACACGTGACAGCTTCTCCTGGAAGATTAACATTTGGCTTATTAGTGTCATAACACGAACCAAGGCGATGCCGACACACAATTTTTTCTGATGTTAGAAACGCTGCATTAGTAGTGACCCATCAATGATCATTCATAAATGCGCCTCAAAACACTGACCGATAAAGTTCAATTTCACTCGGACTTGGTCACCCGAGTTTGAATGAAAGGGGCCAGGGATCCAAGGTAACCAATTTCTGCACACTTAGAGAACAATATCAGTTCCTTTCTCCCCTTTAAATCATAACTAACTTGATCGTCGGAAGAATCACCTGAGAACCCAACTTCAACCCTCTAACGTGTTACACATGCACAAGAATCTCTTCTTATTAGGAGATCAACCTTTAAAGGAAATCAAGTGACCCTAACTCCTTTAAAATCAGCCTTAAATCCCGCTGTTAATCATCTGTGCATCAACAGAAATGAATAACACCCTAAATCGAAATCCAAGAAAAAATTTGAGTCGGAATCAACACTCCTCAACCAATAAGCCCCTTAGTTTACCATTACATGGATATTTTCTATTTCTAAATAAAATCCCGAAAGATCCTTTTTCTCTCTCTCTTTCTGACAATATTTTTAATTGTTATCCAAACAAAAAAAGTGACTAAAACATGAAGAAATACTATTTCCACTACTTTCCAGAAACAAAGAAAAAGAAATTACTTCTGATATTTCTTACTTCATAAATTTGAAAGTCACTTCTTAAATATGATTTTAACAAACTATTCTAAGCTAAAATGTTGCATATAGTTGAATGTAAGTGTTACTTCCTCAATAAACAAGTCCTTGTTTTGTATCCAGAGGCAACTCGTCTTCTATTAACTAAATGGTGCATTGAATCTTTATAGGATTTTGTCAATCAATCCATTGAACAATGGGCACACTTTTACCATGCTCATAATTTCACCATATTTCACCAAGATTTGCTGCCTCACCATTAACCAAGTTACCAAAAACTCAAGAGGGTGTTGCCTCTTTAAATTGGGCCATCATCCATGTCTCTATCCACGTTGCAGGAAATATCGTTTCCCGATTCCTTTTACTACTCCTCCTCTCCTCAAACCCATGGCTTCTTCAATTTCATCCAAGCTTTGCATCGCGATGCTCAGTGACAGCTCGCGTTGCGAAGCAACGGCAAAGCCTGGAGAAAGGTATTGCCCGAAGCATTTGGTGGAACAAATGCTTTGGGGTCTCGTAGAGTACTCGTCGCGAAGTGACAGTAAGAAGAGGAGAAATAGTGCCATTGAGGACAGAAAGGAGATTACAATCACGGTGAAGGAGGGCAAGAGGAAGAGAACTGTGATAGAGATGCGCTCAAACAAGAGAAAGGTTGAGGATCGTGAAATGGATGGCAACGAGGACAAAGGAGCATGGGGAGCTGTTACAAAGAAGGTGAAGTTTCCTAGTAACGAGAGTAGGAGTTCGTGCAAAGGGGGTGTTCAAATGTCGTGCATGCGAGGGGCTGTTGTTGAGCCGATGAGATTATTGGTAAGTTTGAATAATGCAGTAAATTATTATTATTTATTTTGGAAAGCATGTTGGTTGGGGGTAGAAGTAGAAGGAAAATGATAGGGGCACACCCCCAACCATACCTCCAACCACACCCCCTCTCTCATTTGCTATAGTGCACCGGGTCCCACATGTGATTTTAAAATTTCAAAATCCCATGTGGGGCCCAGTGTACTGTAGCAAATGAGAGAGAGAGAGGGGTGTTGGGGGTGTGCCCCTAGTGCCACCCGAAGTAGAACCCCCGTACTACAGCCAAATTGAGCTCACTATAATTGTAGTTCTGTTGTTGCGAGTAGACTCCCTGAGTGAAACTTTTTAACCGTTTTCAGGGTTCTATTTGTAACAATACATTTTCCCTCTGGGAGCTATTTGTAACAATGGAACAATTTCGTGGGGTGTATCTGCAACAATAGTGAACGGGATCTAACCCCAATTACCCCCAAAGTATAATATGCAATTCTATAACTTTGAGTCACAGCATTTTATTGAAGAATCATTTTGATCTTCTATTTTTTGATTTAATTACTGACAACCCTACCAAGGTCGTTCAGCGTACAAAAACTTCTAGTATAAGGATCCTGATTGATTCCCTACAGGCGTGAAAAAGAAGGAAGCATGAAAATATTTCTATTTTCATACGATCTTAAAAATTTAACACGTAGGATATAGGTTTTCAGGGAACAGAATTGTAGATTCAAATCTAGGAGTCGAATTTGATTATTTCGCGTGATCTGATTTTTAATTGTGCACGCTAATTTTTCTATTTGTAGTGACATTATATATCGTTTATATAGTACAATTTAAAATTGATCCTAATTTTCTGTAGATACCTTTCATAAAATTTATTTTTCATTTTTTATTTTTGCCCGTCTCCTTCGTTCCGCCCACAATTTTGCCACAACGGATTGAGAGGCGACGAATTCTCCGTCAACACCCAGGTTGACTTACCTTGGGACCAGCACGTGCCAAGGGTCAAGGGCACTTGTTACGCGGGAAGAAAAGGTTATAAAGTTAAAAAAAAAAAAAAACGCCCCCCAAATCTAATAAACGAAAGGAACAAGGTAAATTTAGAGAGGTGGGGGGCCAAAAAAAAAAGTCTCCTTTATATATTCCCCGTTTCCCTTCATCTGAGATTCTCGCTGTAGAATTTGGTCGAGGGAGAGCGCGATGATGGGTTTCGAATCGAGAATTAAAGGGTGGGGGAGGAAAAGGAGGAGGAAGAGAGGTTATACTGGCGATGAGGATTGGTGGGCGTGGGGGCGACTGAAGAAAAGGCGAGATTTTTATGAATCCGATGCTGGTAACGGTACCGAAGGCAAGTATTTGATCAATGGGGTTCTGGCCGAGGGGGAGAGAAATCTAGGGTTCTTGATCAGGATGGGGGTGGAGAATTGGCTGTTGGGTGACTGGATCTTGGAGGACTCTGAGAGATTGGATTTTCGCAGATCGATGAGCTCTGGTGCATACGTAGTGAGCCACAATTCTCTCTGCTTCCAAATTCTCTCTGTTAATTTGCGTTATCTCTTGGCAATCTTATGAGAACTAGTATTATGTAGCTTAGTGCTAACTGTGTAATTGACTGATCTAACAGTATATAGCTTAGTTCAAAATGAACATGACCTGTTGAGAAGATGTGTATGTTCTGCTATTGCTAACAAGTAAAGATTCTTACTGATTTCTCATGGTATCTGGCGATATTGATATTTAAATATATATACCAACGTATACATGCATATATTAACATGCATCCTTGTATTTTTAGATGAGCAAGTAATTTCTTTGGATTTGTTTCTACAGCACACACAGATGCTAGCTATAAAGTTCTGTCCGTAAATGTAATGTTCAAAGTTGAAAGTAACAATTCGTCTTACCTTTCAGATTTTGCCTGAATTGGGAGTTGCTTGTTATAAAATAGTAATAGTTTTTTTATTGACCCGACGGATTTGGAAAGTTTTTTGTCCATAAAGTGGACTCAGTAAGCATTCTTTTTTTTTTGGGGTGGGGGATGGGGGTGGGGGTGGGGTTAGGAAAAGAAGCAGTTACTTAATAAGGAGAAAGAAAAGAGAGAGGACAGACTAAATGGGGCAAGCATATGTAATGAGAAGAAGAGGTATCTCGACCACCAAAAAGTTGATGATTTGGGGAAGGAAGTTCCAAGTACTAAGCCAGTGGTAAGTTTAAATTTTCATCAGCATAATATGTTTTGGAAGGCATTTGAATGAGAAACTTGGTTCTTGTAATTACTATTCACCTCATGTTTAATGTGCCTTTTCTTCTTCAACGGTATATTATTGACTATGCCGACTAGTTTTTCTAACTTGCTGTAAAAGTCAAACATGCAACATGATCAGTTTGCTCTTTTATTGTCTGGGACTCTGGATTATTTTACCTTGGTTTCCAGTATTTTATTTTCTTTAATATAGTAAGAATCTATATCTTGTTTCACACTGCAGTTTATTGGCATCATTATGCAGCTCATTACAAACTATTATATTATATTTCTAACAAGATTTTTTTGGATCATATCATTAAGCACAAGGCAAAAGGAGGATTGTCGTGCCACCAATGTTTACGCAGTTTTAAGTGTGACATTGTTCTTTGTTCTAATTGTCGATGCAAGCGGTATTGCACAACCTGCATTACCACATGGTAAGTGAATTTTTGTTCTTTTAAAATTAGTTATATCTATATGTTTGTAAAATGTTATATAATTTTTTATTTTATTTTATTTTCTCTTTTCTCAGATAATGTTATTTGAAGTTTGTTCTATGTTACGCCTTCATTGTATGATATTTATGTAATCTTTGACAGGTATCCCAAACAAAACATGGAAGATATTAAAATTGCCTGTCCAGTTTGTCGAGGGAACTGTAATTGCACCCAGTGCTTGCACAAATCAAATATCTGCATGGTACTTATTTTTTTCCTTGTCTTTTGTTCAATCATCCTTGACTTGTGGACTTCTTATTCAGAAAGAAATTGGAAATTGTGGCAGAATTACGGACATGAAGCTGATGTCAACACAAAACTAAAGCAGAAGCTCTACTTGATTCGCAAGGTTCTTCCTGTACTTAGGCAAATTCACAAGGAACAGAATTTGGAACTAGAGATGGAAATGATAATTCGAGGTTACTCCGACGGGGCCCTCTTCTTTAAAACTTACAATTTTACATGTTAGGTAGATTTGTCATTTTGTTGCTCCCTTACATTTTCCTGGTTTTCAACTTTTGCTTTAGGCACTGCAGTGACTCCTGGAGAGATACCACTAACTGGGCTTGGGAAGGATGAGCGTATTTATTGGTATATTTTTCTTTCTGGTTGATCTTTCTGACTCATGGTCTGGAAGTTATGTGATGCAACTAAGATATGCTTGTTCCTGGAAATAAAATCACTCAAAGAAGGCAATGCCTTTATACGAAAAACTTTTAGACTCCAAAATTTCTGCAGCAATGGTGCTTATCTTAATATATGTGTATATACTTTTTCTTTTTGATACTAGGCACGTACCATTGTTTTCATATATTTGAATTTTGTTTTCGTCATTCTTAGTGCTTCAATTTCCTTGATCATGTTTATGAACCAAATACATGCTTCTGTCTGTCCTTTACCAAAAAAAAGTCACTGATTGATGTCCATATGAAATAAGGGCATATGCTGAACTATTCTGATTATTCATCTTCGTGTTGTCCAATCTACTAGGGCTGACTTCTTGTTAGTTAAAAGGAACCTCACTCATCTTTTTGGATGATATAATGTTGTTTAGGCAGCAGTTTATATAGATGATACGATATTGAAATTCTACAAGAAGATAAGGTGATGTTATTTTTCTAGATTCCTGTTGGCTTTCTGGTGGTCAATATAGATCTTCAAATGAAAACATCATGCATGGAAATCTGTGAAGTTTTTATTTTAGAGTTGTAGAAGAAAGCACGTCATTTATCAGCTTCTAGCTCACTTTTGTATGCAGTGAAAGAACCAGGATTTCTAAATCCGGAAAGTGGTGTCACCACATAATTAATAATTAAATAATAAAAACTAAATGATTTATATTTAAAAATCTTCATGATTTTATAGTCACACATTGAATCTTTTTAGCCAATGTTTGAGGTAATAAATAGTACACAATGTGAAAAGATTCATGTGAATAGAATAATTTTTTAATGGATATGAATAGAAAATTTTGATAACTTACCATTGTTTAAATTGATAATAAGGGGTATAAGATCATAGATCTTACGAGATAGTCAACGACTTACCATGGTGGAGGCTTGAAAATGGTAAGTTGTTTCTATATATTTTTGAGGTATGACAATGATAAGTTGTTGATTCATGTTTGAGGTAATAAGTGCTATAAAAATACGAATCTTAATAAGTAGGTATGAAATCTATTTGCACCATCGAAGGCAATATTTTATCCCACTTAATACCTATAAAGGTTTCATCATTATCAGTTATCCTTGGAGGAAGTGGTGTCACGTGACACCACTTCCTCCTATGTAGATCCATGAATGTTTGTATGGGGATATCATATTAACCTCAATGGCATGAGCACTTATATCTTTGCACTTTGTCCATTACGCTTTCTCCTTCCTTTGAACGAAGACTTGTCCATGATTTGAACTCAGGACTTCCCATAGCCCAACCCCATACCTGCCAGTGACCCGGGCCTTACTAGCATCTTCACTAATGTTGTTAATGGTGTTGGGTTAGGATTCAAAGCTATTCCCATGGTAGCACACAAATAGTACCTAGGATCAACAATTGGGCACACCTAGAAAAAATATGCATGGAGATGGTAAAGCATTAAACCAGGCCTTTTCTTGCTGCAAGTGAATTGGAGTACCGGATTTGTAAAAGAAGAAAATTAATACTATTGTCTTATTTCTATCACCATCCCTTATGCAGTCAGATCTTTTGTGCTTGTTCTTAAAGGACAAATGCTTACTTCTGAATTATGTCTTTATGCTGCAAAATTATTTTCAGTTTTTCACTCAACAGAGTCCTCCATTGGCAAAAGAAAGCCAAAAAACTATGAAATATTTCTAAAACCTTGGTAAGCTGACCTATATGATATTTGTATTCATGCTAGCAATATGTATTGGAACTTGCTTCTTTATTTGAGGCTTCGACAGGATATTCTTTTACCTATGTCTTTGCGCAAGATTCTTGCCATTTCCAGAAGTACCAGAGACAATTGCATTTCTCATTTCTCTTATTTAGAAGTACTGCTAGATTGCTATAGATAGTTCATTTGCTCGCTTACTCTTTACTCTTTTCTTTCTTGTTCCCACTTAACCATGTCTTGACACATATCAACTGCCTTGTTCCACAGTAATAATTGCTACACATCGATAATAGACTTCCATAGAAGCTGTACAAATTGTTCCTATGATCTTTGTCTAGCATGCTGTCGAGAGCTCCGAGAAGGTCATCTGCCCGGTGGTGGCAAGGAAGCATATTATTTCTATGAGAAGTTGACAATGGTAGGCCAAGGTTGCAACATGAATGCATATGACCAAACGTCCTTCCAGAGGATGAGATTTAGTTGGGAGCGCCAAAATATGCTTGATGAAGATGAGCAGTTTATTGGATCTTGTAGCTCTATCCGGGAATGGAGAGTGAATGGTGATGGTAGCCTTCCATGCCCAACAAAAAATTGTGGCGGTTGTGGAGATGGATTGTTACTGTTGAAGAGAAATCTTAAAGATTATTGTCTGAACAATATGCTTAAAAAAGCTGAACGTTTAGCAAAAATACACCATTTTGTGGAGGAAGATCTTTCTGTCCACTGTTCAGCATGTCCTTCAGGCAATCAATCATCTAAGGAGGATAACTTAAGTAATCCTAATTTGCGGAAAGCTGCATCTCGTGAAAATAGTCATGATAACTTTTTGTACTGTCCAAGCGCTGTTGACTTGGGAGATAGTAAGCTGGAACATTTCCAATGGCACTGGGCAAAAGGGGAGCCAGTCATAGTAAGATCTGTCCTTGAAAATACATCCGGCCTAAGTTGGGAGCCGATGGTAATGTGGAGAGCTATTAGAGAGACAAATGCTGATAAATTCAAGGAGGAAAGTGATGTTGTAAGAGCCATTGACTGCTTGAATTGTTGTGAGGTGAGCCTTTGCTGTTTTGTTTTCCTTTATTGGGTTAATAACTTACATATCCTCTTGTTTGCTCTGAATTTTAATTCTTGTTTTTTTTCCATGCAACAAAATCCAATATGCCTAATTTCTCTCTCCCTCCTAGGTCTAGAAAGATAAATCTCAAAAGTAGAATTCTTTTCTATGTCAATTGTTCTATTTTGCATTAACTGGATAATTATCCATAACTGCAAGGCTCAGAAAAGAAATCTTGAGATGGTTCTTCTGCTTCTTCTATTTGGTGTGTGTCTGTGTGCGATTGTTCGTCTGTGTTGGGTGGGGGCAGGAAGGGTATTCATAACAGTAGTGTCCTTATTCAAATTCTTTTATGTGACAATGACTTAAAGCGCGACCTAAAATTTTTTGGGAGAAGTGAGGACTGAGGAAGAAGGGAGCATTAAAAGAACAATATGGTAGCGAGAAAAAGCTCTATTGTGCGACAATAATCTAAAAAGGCTCTAGCAGACGGCGTGGGTATTTTGGAAAGTCAAGCGAAAAGGAAGGGGATACCATAGGTCCAATATGGTTGTTTTGAGAAAAGGTTAACTTAACAATGGGGACCTTAACGACAGTTTGCGAAGCATGGGATTTGTGAGAGGAAAGTTACAAACTTACAAGCAAGGGTTTCTTCAATCAACATTTTGGAACAGGGCTTCTTCCCAAAGTAGATGTGGTGGAAGGCGTCAGCCTTATATTCAGAAAAGTTTCATTTTTTTTCTCTTTTGCGGAACTTATCCATAAACATCACTACAAAGACTAGAAGTGCTTCATCATTTTTACCCATAAAATATATTCACTTTAACCTTAGGTCTCTAGCCTTCCATTAGGCGCTATTGTGTGTATCTTGCTTATGATGAGCTTTCCTCAAGTCTTGGAACATTCATCTTTGTTAAAACAGCAAAGCCAGTTATCTTCGTGCGTGAAGCATGCTGAGAATCCATCTTCAAGTTTTTTTTTTAAAACTTCGAGATGGAAGAGAAACTGTTGAGTTTATCTTCTAACTTTTGAGAAGAGATTGTAAAAAAAGGAAACTGACTAAACTTTATTGTAGGCTTAGCGTAAACTAAATGCTTACAATTTCAATTTTGGAGGATGCTAGAAAACATAAGCCTTAATCTCCAACAGATATTTTCTTCAGAAAATGACTGAAGGCTCAATGCAACCGTTTGACTATGCTATTTTCTTCTGATATTAAATACTACACAATTCACTCATTTCATTTTGTATTCTTACTATCACAATTCCTTTTCTTCATTGTGTTAATGCGACCAAAACTACTCTATCCTAGTATTAATCTGCACACATTTCTTATCCTCACAGTATCTCTTTTCCTTGCTCCATTTTTTCCTTATTTAAATTTTGAAGATGATAGTTTAATTACTGTTTACTAAGTAGGTTCTATTGGACTCCTTTATTGCTTATTTCATTTTCTCTTTCAACTATGTTTATGTTAATGCCTAATGTCTTAAACTGATACACCTGATTCATATATTGTTTCTTAGGTTGAAATTGATACCCATGAGTTTTTTAGAGGCTACTTGGAGGGTCGAATGTATAAGAGTGGGTGGCCTGAGATGCTAAAGCTGAAAGACTGGCCTCCATCATGTACTTTTGAAGAGCGTTTACCAAGACATTTTGCTGAATTTATTGCAGCACTACCATATCAGGACTATACTCATCCAAAGTCATCTAGTCTCAATCTTGCTGCAAATGTTCCCGATGGTTACTTGAAGCCAGACCTTGGACCTAAGTCTTACATAGCATATGGAAACCTTAATGAACTTGGCAGAGGTGATTCAGTTACAAAACTTCACTTTGACATGTCCGATGCGGTATGTTCTTATCTTATTATTTGTGGGAGGAATGCTAGCCTAAATTTAGTCAGATACTATAATTATAATAGCTTTTTATACAATAGGTCTAATTCAACTGTTATGAAATGTTTATCTGTTCCAATTTCTATGTCTACAAAATGTTATTATCATATATGTATTTCTTGTGGCTACAAAATGTTGGTTTCATTTTATAATATACATTAAGGGGCTGGGCCTATGGAAATGTCTCAATGTATGCTGTTGATTCATTAGTTTCACTGAGATTTCTTAACCCACCGTGTCCTTTAAAAAAAAGAAAAATGCTTCCAGCCCCCAAAACCAAAGAAAACGTGCTTCCCTCCATAAGACTTTTTCAAATGGTGCTTTGCTCCCAAAATGCACTGCGATTTTCTTCCAGCCCCCAAAACGAATCTCAGGCGAAACGCCGTTTAAACCCCTCACAAAATGCCCAAAATACCCTTCAATTTAAACTGTCCCTTATGTCTTGTGGTTTTGTTATGTAGAAAAAGGGTCAAGCCAACTATTACATTGCGGCCCACCTCCAGCTTCAATGCCTATCATGAGTTCACACGAAATTTGGTGTAGCGTATGGAGCCAATGTACTTTGCGGCATATGAAGATAGCGTATTCAGACACTACGTCCATTTTGGCCTACTGGTGACGATCTTCCCACATTTGAGCACATTTTGGGTCAGTGGGATGAGAAAAGGAAGAAATTCGTCTTCACCGATAGGAATGTTGGAGAAGAGATCGCCTGCTCATTCAACATTGAGTGGGTAATGGAACATACATAGTTTTCCAATGAGAGGGATCTTGTTGACCACAATCGGAATAGGAAAAATAGGATTTGGTCCAGGTTTTTTTTAACAAACCCGAGGTCGAGGATGACAGCAGTATAGCTCCCCCCAAAGGAGGCCCAACCAGACGCAATGTGGAGCAACTGCTCCTGAAGCTGACACTATCGGCTGATCGTCGAGATATGAAGGACTTTGTCCTGCTACAGATCCTCTATCAGCTGAGCATGATTTGGTGTCCAAGCAATGTTCCCGACATTCCTAGGCATTTATTCAAGTACGTCGACAGCATCTAACAGGCCAATAACACTGCTTGGGGGACCTATATATTCAGTGAGATATCTGACGCTATAGAGAGGGCACTAAAGGGTCCTGAGCTAGGGAAGACGGTTTTATATCTGCAAGGGTGTACCCCGTTAGTTTGTGTAAGTAATCATGTCTTTTATTACTGATTGTGAAGGTTAGGGTTTAGTTGTTAATGTTACAATTTGGTTATCAATATTACGTGTTTGGTTGTTCAGGTTACTTTTTTATTTTTAGGGTTACTTATTAATTGTTAAGGATAAATGTGTTTGTTAAGTTTTTATTTCTCTAATGTGCAGCTGTGGTACTATGAACTTACTGGTATCAAGAAGCCAGCAGTTGAATGTACGGTGATGCCTCCTCTCACAAATTGGGTGAGACTAGGAGAAGTTGCTGGTTCTTTAAGATTGACCACTGTTGTAGCTAAAGCAAACAAAACTACGATAAAGCTTCCAAAACAACATGGCTAATCTCAAAGAATCGAGGGAGGTTTGTGGGGGAAGGAGCAGGGGAAGGAGAAAGAGAAGATGAGAGAGAGAGAAGAGGAGGATTAAGGAACCGACTGCAGTAAACGTTAGCAGGACGCGTGGCCCAAGACACCCTCTCCACAAGAAGAAGAGGGGAGACGAAGATGACATCCCAAATTAATGCAGTTGTAAGAATTTACCAGTTATGAATTTTATTTATTTTTTAATTAATTAATTCTTTTAATAATACTCTATCTGTCCATTATATAGGTGATGTCATAAGATGCTGATGAAGACGTCGAGCAGCTAAATGAGGCAGTTGAGAAAACAGAATGGTCTCAGCAAGTGATCTACTAGAAGAGCATCGCGTCAATGAACCAAGCATTACGACACGATAACGAGAATAAATTCAAGAATCTAATTGCTACAGATCGTGTAAAGATAAACGATCTTTCTGTGAAAGTGGCTCAACTATCTGCCCAAAATAAGAGGCTGAGAGAGGAACTCAGCGAAGCACAATCCAGAACCCTCACTGTATACAAGGATAAGAGGCCTATATGATTGGTGTCCGGTCCAACGATGGAGCCGCAAACTTGTACATGTTAGATGTGGCTTGCAATTACGTTTGAGTGTTATGGACTTATGGTTAAAGATTGATTGTTAAGTATATGGATTGTTTGTTAAGGTTACGAATTTATTATTAACTTTACAGATTTAATGTTAAGGTTACGGATTTATTGCTAAGGTTAGAGATTGATTGTTAAGTATATGGGTTAGTTGTTAATGTTATATAACTGATGCTAAGTTTTTTTGATAATAAAGTACCTAAGGTCATTTGTTTATTTTTTGAATCAGATACTCCACGCATCGTGGGTGGCATTGATATACAGTACGAGGGGGGAGTTAATCAATCATTCTTTGCTGAAGCTAATAAGGAAAGCGAGGTCCCTCCAACAGGGAGAGCCCCTTCACCATAATTTTTTTCTGATATTAATAAGAAGAGTGAAGATGCTCCGCCAGAGGAAGTAGCTCCACCAGATAACACCCGCATTGATATGACTTTGAAGAAGAAATAAACGAGGGAGAGAAGGTGTCCAATCCAGCGAAGGAGTTGCTAACTTGTACATGTTAGCTCGATTTTGCACTATATGTTAGAGATTGGTTGTTATGTCTACGTATTGGTTGTTAAGTTTTTTATTATTTATACTTTGAATATTTTTAGAAACAGACACTCAACGCGAGGACACTGGGAGGGAAATAATACTGGTGGATGATGTTCCTTCACTAGGACATGATACGGAGATGCAAACTTGTATAGGTTAGCTCCTTTTTCACCATATGTTTAGGCATCAGTTGTTAAGCTTACGAATTGATTATTAAGTTTTGATAGCGATTGTTAGGTTTTCTCAATATTTATACTTCGAATGGTTTGTTTAGAAACAACCACTATAAGAGAGGACATTAGGAGAAAAATAAAGCCATCAGAGGGTGTCCCTCCACCAGCACCTGGCACTACAACTGATGACGAAGATGCTCCTCTTACGTTTTCAAGGGCTTTGAATCTACACGACAAGTTTTATTGGACTCGACCTCCATAATATCTTCCATCGAATGTTTAATGACCAAGCAACTACCATGCTGAATATTTTCGCACAGCACCATCTTCGCTTCCGGGCATAAGTATCCAGACCATTTCTGACCTATTAGTCTCATTTCATGCATGCGCTCCATTATTTGCTTCCGTATAGTCTTAATCAAAGGTAAGATTCATAACAATCGTGCCTTTCTTATCCAGCTATTGAAGGACTCAGTAACGTTTAAAGTAATATGGTCATACCTTAACAACAAAACCCTAATATTAACAATAAATTCATAACCTAAACAATAAATTCCTCACCTTAACAACAAAATGCTAAACTTAACAACAAAACCCTAGCAGAAAAATTCTAACCATAACAATAAAACTCTAACATTAATAATAAAACTCTAACATTAACAGAAAAACTGTAGGCTAACTCTAACTAAAACAACTATAATAGTGCTGTAATAAAATAACGTTTAAACCAAGCTATCTTACCTTATATCAGGAAAATACGCGTTTGCTCATCTCTCCGGGGAGTATTCCATTGCAGTGACGTAAGCCCTGTGATCGATCGCTGCCAATTCTTTCATATCATCATCCTATTCAGAAATTATGTACTTATAAGCCGCAGATTGTAACAGCTCGCCCAACATAGTGGTGACATTTGCCTTGTGCTCAAAATCCTTCATCTCCTTTTTAAAATTCTCGACTAGATGCAGAACACACCTTGAATGGAAAGCATCTGGAAAGAATTCCTCGACTGCTGTCCTAATACCCTTGTCAGCGTCAGAAATCATTACCAGACAATGTGGAGGTTGGTAAGGATTTTCCCTATCATACAGTAACGTCTACAATCTTTGTAAAAATTATTTTCAGTTAGCCTCATGCTCCTGGTGGCATACGTAATAAGCAAGGGAAAATATTCCCTGGTTGCTATCATACCCAGTGGCACTAAGTAGTATGTCTCTGTAGCGTTCTTTAATAAATGTTCCATTAAAAAATAATAGAAGCTTACGCCCAGCAATGAACCCTTCAATACAGGCATTATAACTAATGAACAATCGCTTGAACCTCCTGTCATCAGCATCAATAACAACACAACTCCCTGGATTAGTTGCATACACCATGGATTCATACCTGCATGAATATAACAAAGCAATATCCTTAGCAACTGATTCATAATCATAACTGATCTTTAACCTTAACAACCAACACGTATACTTAACAACGAACCAATAACTTTAATAACTAATACATATAGTTAGCAACCAATACGTAAGAGTAATTTCAGAAGAATAAAAAAGAATATACCATCTCAGTGAATTGTAAGTCTTATCATCGTCACCGAACAGGTCCTATTAAGCTGTCTCCTTGCCCCACCATGCTTTACTGTAGTTAATCTTGATGTCAAAATTGGAGAGTATATCGTTCTTGATATCAACTGTACGAAGATTTGACCTAACATTCAAAACAACTTGTATTTGGCTAGCAATGAACTTCCTTGATGCACTTGAGTTTCCAGCATTTGATCCATGTTGACCGCAGGTGTGGATAGATTCAAAATTCTTTATGGACATGATCGACGAATTTCTGAGCGGGAAAGCAAACAACATCCAAGGGCAACCATGCGTGTGTTTGAATCGGCAATAGATTCTTATGCGTCTTTGTTCATTGTGGTAAAAATCATACTCGAACCTTTTAGCAATTGAATAATATTAAAGTGTTAATCTAACTTCAGCATCACTATCAAATTTCTGACTAACTTCACGTATAGTGGTCAGCCACTCAGTTAGGATCTTTGTTTGGTGGTTACTCATGTCTTCCAACAGCATGATCGAGTCACCGGTAGGGTTGTTATTAGAAATACGCTCATCATTACAGGTATAGGTGAACGTAGTATCTGCGCATCATAAATTTTTTGTCGGTATGGTCCTGAAGAAGTAAAAAATTACATAGCCTCAACAACGAACTCCTAACCTTAATAGCCAACTCATAAACTCAACAGCCAACAACAAACACCTAACCATAGCAACCAACTAGTATACGTAACAGCGAATTCATAACCTTAAAAAAAATCTTAAACCTATTTCATAAAATGAGCCAAACAACCCAAACCTTAACAATCAGTCCTTAACCTAACCTTGACAACCAACTCTTAACCTCAACAATCAATGCATATGGTTAACTACTAGTGGCAAAACCTATCAGTGAACTCATAAGGAAATCTGAAGTGTAATGCCTACGCATTTTCTGACGTAGTCTGCATGTTCTGCGAAGTTGAGGATTCCTCGACGGAGGTAGCATACAAATTCGCGTCTGTAAAACGATTACGACGACAATACTCGAACATCAAATTTAAGTCATCGTCATTGTCAATTGAAATACTGAATTTCTTTTCTCTTTCGCATATGAACTTCAGTGAAAGAGATTGCATTGGTATTTTAAGCCTTTCTGACACTTGATTATTTCAAGTTGATTATTTCTGTATTCTCTTTGATAACAATGAATACACCGTCACCATCTTTGTTGCTTTTTGCCTTTGTTACCACACAAAGAAGAGATCCATCCGTTATTTTATTACAGGGAGTAGTTGAAGAACCAAAGAGGATTTTATTGCGAAGAATTAAGTGGAAGGAACATAGTAGTTGGGGTAATAGAATGGGGAGAAACTCAACGATTTTATTACAGCGGGAAGGGGAATAGATATGGTGAGAATTTGGAGAGAAATGAGAAGTCCTCCCCTAAAAAAAGCATTCTAATCACCATTTAATGCTACAATATCAACGTCATATTTCCGACGTGAGAGGGCAACGGTTACAGGCTGTCTAGGGGTATTTTGGGCATTTCGTGAGGGGTTTAAATGACGTTTCGCCTGGGGATTCGTTTTTGGGGCTAGAAGAAAATCGCGACGAATTTTGGGGGCAAAACACCCGTTGTAAAAGTCTTGGGCGGGTGGGGAAGCACGTTTTCTTTGGTTTTGGGGGCTGGAAGCATTTTTCCCTTTTAAAAATTTGAACTTGATACATGGTTTCCATTAGATACAAGCTTTTCCAACACTGCATCTTAATTAACCAACTAAAGCATGCCTTTGGTCCTCGTGTTTATCCATTTCTATGTGATGTACATTGACAGGCAGAAAACATATGCTTGAGTCCTTTCAATTTTCA
>NC_033798.1:86564653-86567506 GCF_001876935.1 Asparagus officinalis
CCCCCCCCCCCCCCCCCAAAAAAAAAAAAAAAAAAGGAATCCTTTCACTTAAAAAACTTTACTATATCAAATATTGGATCTATATCCTTTGTACTTCTTCTCTTTCCTATATGTTCTAATTATTGCTAGTTTTTAAATCATAGAAGTATTTAAATCCATGATTAAATAAATCATATGAAAATTAGTCTTACTATGTTCAGTTTTTGCTTCATGACCATGTTTTTAGACTTCTAGTTAGTGATGCATCAGCATTTCAATAAATTTTTTATTTTCACTTATTACTGTACCAAAAGTTGTATTAAATCTCATGATTTTGCGTTCTTATTTCTTATCAATACTGTACTTGTAGATCTTTTGGTGGGATAGCACGTAGCGTATATGCCAGGGAACATCTTATCTGTAATTGCATGCAAGGGTTTGTTATACAAAGACTAGCTCAAGAAATTTTTTATCGCAGAACATGCATGTGATATTCTCATGTCGTTAGCATTCTTGGCCATTTTTCTCTTTTATCTGTTGCTTTGTCTCGCAATATTCATGAGTGTTTGTGCAATTTTCAAGTATTTTGATTGACATTTAGAACATAGAAAATTGAAGATATTTATTCCTTTTCAATGTCTCTGGGCAGGTAAATATCATGACACATACATCTGAGGTGAAAATGCATGCATGGCAACATGATGTAATAAAAGAGATGCAGAAGAAGCATCATGATGAGGACATGTCAGAATTGTATGGAAGAGATGACAAGGTTGGAATAAAGCCACTGCACAAGGGTATGGGTTTGCAAAGGATACCTCTTAAACTTCACCTGAATACAAGAACGACTCCGGATGGTCAAGTGTACAGATTAAAGAAAACTGACCTCCTAAGACATGATGATGCTGTTCGTGGAACTTCTTTGTGCGAGAATGTGGCTATAGGGAGAAAGCGATGTTACATGGAACGATTAACCATTGAAGAGCATGCTCCAAAAATCAACTGTATTCCTGCACATTCAGGATATAAATTTGAGCGGGAAGTAAAAGGCGGAGAAATATCTGAACAGAGAAAATCTACATCTCTGAGGAGCAGGAGAAATATCACAACTGCTACATTGGGCAATCAAGTCGGCGATGAGCTTTTCTTAGAAAATTATACTATGAATGGTGAGCATGACAATGTAGCTGAAGAGGAGTTATACAATTCAAGAGGCGTTCATGCTCATGTCTCTAGTAAAATGAAGCATGTAACCAGGGTTGGTGCATCTGAAAATTCCCTGTTTTGTGGGAGTAGATTTATTCAATCAAGACACTACAAAGATACTGTGGACTCATCTTCTCAGAGTGAAGGCACTTCCTCTTCTGCCTCTGGAGGTGCCATTTGGGACATATTCCGGAGGCAGGATGTACCAAAATTAGATGATTACCTGCGAAAGCATTGGAGAGAATTCAGGCATATCAATCATGCCCCTATAGATTCTGTAAGAATTAATGCATATTATAAGTATATATGAACGGTATTACCACTATCATCAGTTTTCGGAAAGATTTATTGTTATTCGTGTTACTTGTCAATTTACCATCATAGTAGATACTAAGATCAACTAGTTATATCATGAAATTTCCTTTTTACAGGTTTGCCACCCGATCCATGATCACACACTTTTCTTAAATGAGAGGCATAAGCAGCAGCTTAAAGAAGAGTACAGTAAGTTATCCGATAACAAGTTGCAATATACTAATTCTTCCAAAAGAATTGAAATATAGTATTAAGTCATCTGAGGCAAATTTTCGTTTTGAAGTTTTTAACCTCAAGATGTTGTAAGTTGTAAGTTGTAACACTGAAATGTTTTGTTATTTCCTGTAAATCAATTACCAGATGTGGAACCTTGGACCTTTGAGCAGCACGTTGGTGAAGCGGTGTTTATTCCGGCAGGATGCCCTCATCAAGTAAGAAATAGAAAGGTCAGACCCCTGGATAACTAGCGCATTTTTTATATAATATAACTAATTTGATACATACCACCCGTGAGGGAAAGTTTTGCTGTCCTTTTTTTGGATCTGGTCTAAATAGAAGCTGTCAAACATTGCCTTTATATAATTGTTTCTTATACACGATAGAAGTCTCTATCAAAAATTACGAAGTAATTATTTTTGTAACTTGAGCTGATCTTTACTCGAATAACTAATTAAGTGTTTATATCAAATGATTTTCATTTGTCTGAATTCCCATAAGTTCCCAGTAAATAGACCACGAAATCTAGAAGGTAAAATGTGCTCTTTCACATTTATATGGGTTTTCATTATTAGCTAGATTATATTTTTCAAAATTCTTTCCTTGTTCTAGGTTTACGTGTTAAAAGAAACAAGTTTATCAATTTTCTTAATAGATTAGAGCATAGTGGTCCAAACACGTATGTATAATGTACCAAAGCTTCTCAAGTGAGCAGATGTAAAGACTCTTGTAGCATCCCGTGGAACAGTTTCTTAAGGGGTTCCAACTTGACTGGGAAACTGAGACTCTGTATCATCAAACTTACCAAAAGTTTCATTTCCTTAAGGGTTCCAGATAACTCAAAAGGTTCATTTCTTTAAATGAACTTAGATTGGTAGACCAAGCAACCGAATCATGTCCTTGTCCAGCCACGGTTTCTATTCGGATTTTGGTCAACCATCTTACGTAAATATGATAGGCCATGGATTTAATTCTGCTTCTAGTTTATCCTTAAGTTTGGGAATTGTTCAAATTTAATGGCTATTTCTTGAACTATCATGGTATTCATGTACCATGTAATTTTCAACAAATTTGCACCCTCAGTGGATCCTCATAGTCTCAAGTCTAGATCTAGCAAGATGGAATCCATTTATGTAA
>NC_033798.1:86567516-86574839 GCF_001876935.1 Asparagus officinalis
TGAGAAAAGATGGTGGGTGCAAACAATACACCCTGTTGTTTCATTAATAAGTATTTAACAAAACATAAGTTATGGCATGGTCTA
Organism: Asparagus officinalis; assembly: GCF_001876935.1. Taxonomy (NCBI): domain Eukaryota; kingdom Viridiplantae; phylum Streptophyta; class Magnoliopsida; order Asparagales; family Asparagaceae; genus Asparagus; species Asparagus officinalis. The sequence goes on from NC_033798.1 coordinate 86,567,601, forward strand.
AGTAAAGAGAAAGTCGGATACAACTTGGTGCATTGGGGTGAAATCCGCAAAAGGAAAGAATATGGCGGGTTGGCAATCTCTAATATTACAGACTTCAGTAATGCCTTGTTTCTCAAATGGTGGTGGAAGATATATTCCGAACCAAACAAAAATTGGTCTAAGCTTGTCAGACAGAACCACCTTCCTAGCAGCGGGTGGTGGAGATATAGAGAGAGGAACTCCTACAACTCATCCGCATTATTGAAAGGGTTAACAAAATTGAAGGAATGCTTCATGTTGTTGATTTCCTTCTCTGTGGCGGATCGTAATTCAACTTTTGTGGCAGGATAAGTTGTGTGGCAAAACAACTCTTTCACAAGAGTTTCCATTATTTTCTCTCATTCCTGTAATAAAAGGGGCACTGTAGCATCTTTAAGCAGGAGAGGCAGATGGGTTATTAACACTGATGCCTTGGATGCTGTCGGTAGAGAGCAGAAAGAAAAGCTCATTTGCAAGTTAAACTCCATGCAACCAGAAATTTCCAACCTGGATGATAAACCTCTTTGGACCTTGTGTAGAAAAGGAACGTTCGAGGTTAGAGGAACCTACAAGTTTCTCAATGATGGTGGCATAAGATGCCCCTTTGCCGAGATCATTTGGGGCATTAAAGCCCCTCAAATTGAAGGCTTTTATTTGATTAAAGCTTAAAAATGCTGTTCTTACCAAAGATAACCTCATAAAGCGTAAGTGGCAAGGCCCAAGCATGTGTGTTTTGTGCAATTGCAAAGTGAAAACAATCAATCATCTCTTCTACGAATGCCAGTATTCTGTGAATATTTGGGACGACTTCTTGAACTTCTTTAGGGTCCACACGCTACCATCCTCCATACATCAAATGTGGGTACTTGGAGAGTTCAGAGCATATAAACTAGTTCAAAAACACTCTGGGAGGGGCTGCTATCATATGGGAAATTTGGAGGGATGTAATAATAGAATTGTTAGTAAGTAGATTTTGTTGTTTAGTTTCAATAAATTTTTTTTCTCAGCCAGTTGATTGTCTTTAGAATAAATGAATGGAAGAACAGGAGTCATGTAGCTTACCCTAACATTTGATATAAAAGCTTGGTTGTTGTTGTCGTTTAGATTTTGTTTAGAACAGAGTATCATTAACTACTTCAGTATTGTGGCTCTGAGGCTATTTTTGTTGATAATTTATGAGAAACCCTCTTATATTTAGACCCTCTGATAATATCTGTAAACCATCAGTTCCTTTGTTGTTCAATATACTCATAACGTATCCCTGCTAATGTACAGTCTTGCATTAAAGTGGCACTTGACTTTGTCTCTCCGGAGAGTGTTGGTGAATGTGTCCGTTTAACTGATGAGTTCAGACTGCTTCCAAGAACCCATCGATCAAAGGAAGATAAATTGGAGGTACACAATTGTTTCCTTTTATTTGTTCAGCAAAGCCTTATAAGAAGCAAACTGGAATTTTAATTTCATAATTTGAGGTTTATCAGGAATTTCACAGCTTACCTATATGTTTGTTGTTCAATTGTATGGGTCCCTTGAACAACTATCACATGAAATGTGTTACTGGAGGTACGTCATAACATAGGTTGCGTATGAAGATATATTTATATATTGACTAGGTTAACAGTAATTTAATTAAATGAAAGCTGTTGTGAACTTCATCTTTATTCTATCACCTCTTTCAACCTTTCAAGTTTTACCATTTTCTATAGTTTAGGTCTGATAGAATTCTGGCGTATATGAAATGTAGATCCAGTGTCCAACATGTTATGAAACCTACCATTCTCTATAGGATTGTAAGAAAGTGAAGTACATATGCAAACATGGTGTAGTTTTTGAATTCTTTCCCCTCCAAAGTTTCGGTTCTTTTCTGCAGCTGTAGTCCTTTGATTTCGATATTTTTGGTCACAACATAAAAGGGTTAATTTCATTCAAAAAAAAAAAAACTGAGCTTTACAGGGTGTCCCCCTAACTTTTTTTTAATTCCACTACATCCCCTGATCTTTAGGGGTTATTTGCACATGACCTCCATAACTCTTTTATCCACAAAATCCCACCTGAAACTTTCTTATTTGATCCCATAAATTAGCACCATAAACTTCGATGTGAGGTGTCAGCAATCTTTTTGTGTGTGTGTGTGTGTGTGGGGGTGGGGGGGGGGGGATTTGAAATTAGCCCAAAATAATTTAAATTAGGATGGATTGATTCATAATTGGTTAAACATGATATCTAATCATTTAGACACAGTTTCTGTGAAGTAATTAAAGTCAAAGGGAAAAAAAAATCTATAATCCCGATCCAGTAACTGAGACAGTACAAATCTGTGGTGTTCCTCCAATGTTTGTGAAGTGTAAATTATTTTAATTAATATGCCTTTTTGTCAAACAGGAATCGTTTTATGTCTGTTTAAGACGTTGCACCATAAACTCAGGTCTAAATAGTATGTCATTTTTAATGTTTTTATAGGCTGAATCAGGTAACAATCTCTTGGTGTTTTTAAATATGATACATAGGAGAAGTGTATGCATGTTGAACATAACTAGAGAATACCCGTTGAATCCCTGCTTCCTAAGTTAATTGCAGTGGTGAAATGCACTCTCATAGAAAATGTTACAAAACAATAAACCTTAAATTCCTCATTGATTATGGAGGTTACCACTTGTCGGTTTCATTTTGCCAATAAAAAGAGAAAATCATAAAATGATCGTTACGTCGTACTATGATAACTATCCATGGATTTATCAATAAACCTTATTTCACGAATATTAGTTAGCATGTGTTCAGATCTAAGTTTTTATACGTATCTCACGAAATTACTTGGTTTGAATCAGCCACTTTAATATATTTGCATGTGTACTCGCTCCAAGATTTACGCTTGAGCTTGTAGAATTAAGAGGCCTTTAATGTTTGAGAGTATAGATGTACATAGGTAAAATTTTCTTTTCTTTGTGCTAAACTGTACCATGAAATCAGAAAAGAATAGTACCACTATATCCAACTAGTGTTTTACCGATGTTTCTGTGTTGAAGCTTGTTAAGAATATTCTGGCGCATGTTTCTTTTTTGTTAACTTAGAGCTCGCCATGGTTTTTCATGTAGTGATATTCAGTACTGAGACTTCTGTGTATTACGTCGTATAGTAATGGCAGTATCTACTAAAACACATTTGATCTATTGGGGCCGTCTGAATGAACATTGAAGATAAGAAGAGAGAAGACATTTGTTATAATTTTGTAGGGATATTGATAAGTTTATGTGGCCTTCAAGTTATGCCAAAGACAGTCCTCTGGCTTAGGTGAAGTGAGAGTGAGACATTTAGGCATCATCAGCGCAATCAGTCAAAGAAATGTTGACATATTAAGATTAGTTTAGGACTTTATTTGTAAGTTTGTGTAAAGGGCCTATATGAAGCCCCAAGAGATCTCATAATGAATTAAGGGCGTTTTACTCTCTAATTTTCATATGGTCATCGAGAGCCATTCACACACAACCTAGCGCCGGCCCCCGCCTCTCTCCTCATCCGCTGACCCTCACCTCCGCCCGCCCCCTTCTCTGTCCAGAACCGACGAACTCCCCTGTGGTCCTTACCGATCTCCCAGAAGCCCCCGCCCCCTTCTGCACAGAACGCAACCCTGTCCAGAGACTCGAACCCCTCCTGTCTTCGCTCCTGTCCTGAGCAGCAGGAACGCCCGCCCCCCCACTGTCCGACACTTCTTCCTGTCTTCCGATTCATGCACAGACCCGAACCCCCCCGATCCCTCTCTCCGTCCGAGCAACGAGGCCTCCCAACTATCGACCCACCTGATCCCCACTGACGAGGACAACCCCTGACACCCCCCACGGCCTCTAGCCGCTGCCACCTCCAAACCCTTTTCTAGCCGCTGCCACCTCGAGCCCCCCCTGCTGCGCTATGCCGGACCTAGAGTTTGGCATGAGTTCCCTCGACTCAGTCCTCGAACTGATGACAGGAAGAGTATATATCTCACATCGATGAGATATATAACTGTTTTTGGTTCTTGTTTCCTCTGAGAAACGAGAATTTGTTTGAGATCATACTCTTGTTGTGCAGCAGAGGTGCTGCCGAAATTTTTACTGCACACAACAAGGGTCTGAAGAGAAGGTGAACAGGTAGTGGGTCTGAAGCCTATTCGATGGAGGAGATCATTAAGAAGTTGAACCCTGCGGAGGTGTCAACTTTGATGAAGCTAATGAAGTTGTCGGCTGGTGAGAGCGCGACAAAACCATCGAAGAAATTGGAGCTTCCGACCATCGATCTGAAGCTGGATGGACCTAGTACGTACCTGAGCTGGTCACGGCGGGTGAGATATACCCTTGCAGGGAGGAATCTGGAGGGTTATCTGACAGGAGAGGTGACAGAGCCGGAGGACTCAGAGGGAAGAGATGAGTGGAAATCCACTCATATGTTAGTGTACATCTGGCTTCTCAACTCGTTGGTCCTGACGATCACCGCCACGGTGGATGACATTGAGAAGGTGAAGCACGTCTGGGAGAAGTTGAGGAGGACATATGATGGAGTGGGGAATAACCTGCGGGTATTCCAGATTAAAGGAGAGATCGATGCCACAGTTCAGGGAGAAAGGACTGTACAGGAATATGCTACAGAGTTGGAGCGCCTGTGGCTGGATTATGATCATTTTTCCCCACGGGCTAGCTGCAAAGACCCGGGATGTAAAGAGCGGGAGGCCTTTCTACAGGAGAGGACTATGGTGTTTCTCAAGGGATTGACATCAGAGTTCGCTCAGCGAATCGCATTGCTGCTAGCTCAGCCGAAGATTCCCACGCTAGAGGAGGCTGTCTCTGCTATGATCCAGGAGGAGACTCGCATTCGGCTGCAGGCAGGGACAGGTGGACTTCCTGTGGTGAAGTCAGCAATGGCAGCCTCTAGCAACACTGGATCTAGGGGAGAGACTCGACAGTGCTACAACTGCGGCACGGTGGGTCATCTAAGGCATGCTTGCACCAAGCCACCCAAGGAAGGAGATTCGGGTGAACGTGTACAGTTCGGAGATCGTGGTCGTGGCCGTGGGGGTCGACGAGGTGGAAGAGGAGCAGGGAATCGGGCGAATCTGATGGTCGCAGAGGAAGAGGAAGCAACTGAGATGGTCTTTACTGAGGAGGACCATATGCTCCTGGAGATTCTTCGGAGGAAGCAGAGAGTAGCAGGAGATGGAGACAGAAGAAGTGGAACTGAGGAGACATCCAAAGGCAACTCTGCTACTTATGGCCATCCGACCAAAGGTACGGATGCCATACATGCTCTTGCTTCTATATCTCCCAATAGACCATCAGAATGGATTGTCGACTCCGGTGCATCTCGACATGTGACGGGCAACGCTAGTGAGTTCTCGTCATACACTCACCTAGCATCAGCAGATAGCATCCAAACAGCTGATGGTACATTTCAGCCTGTGGTTGGTAAGGGTACCGTTAATTGTACAGGTTCTGTAACTCTATCCAATGTTTTGCATGCTCCTTCCTTTCCAGTAAATCTTTTGTCCATTAGTGCTATTATTCTCCAACTAAAATGTATCGTTTCCTTTGACATTCCCAAGGTGATCTTCCAGGAGAAAGGGACAGGACGGAGACTTGGGACTGGCACGTGGAGTAATGGACTGTGGTACTTGGATCGTGAGGGGCTGGACTCAGCTTTGGTGTCAATGGTAGAGAAAGCAGGAGTAGGATCTGAAATGAGTGCCGAGAGTGAATTGATGCTTCATCACCAGCGCTTGGGACACTCATCCTTTGGTACTTTAAGTAGGTTGTATCCATCTTTATTTGAGAAAGCAAATAAAGAGAAACTTGTGTGTGATGCATGTAAGTTGGGAAAGCTTACTAGAAGCTATTATGCTAGTTCTGATCATAGGAGTTCTCATGTATTTGATCTGATACATTCAGATGTTTGGGGGCCTTGTTCCACAAGTTCTATGAACGGATACAAGTATTTTGTTACATTCATTGATTGCTTCTCTCGCGTTACTTGGTTATACCTGATGAAGAATAAGAGTGAAGTGTTTGGCTGCTTTCAAAACTTTCATAGGAATGTTCAGACCCAATATGGAGCAGTGGTGAAGGTATTGAGATCTGATAATGGGACAGAGTACACCAACAGAGTGTTTGGAGAATACTTGTCATCTCAGGGAATACAACACCAGACTACGTGTCCATACACACCAGCTCAGAATGGGGTAGCAGAAAGGAAGAACAGACATCTCTTAGAGGTTGCTAGAAGTATGATGATCTCCATGAATGTCCCAGAAACATTGTGGGGGCAAGCAGTATTGACTGCAGCGGCGCTGATCAACAGAATGCCCTCGAGAGTACTGGATTGGAAGTCTTCGTGTGAGACATTGAAAGGAGATAATGGTGGGATTCTTCCACTGAAGGTATTTGGCTGTGTGTGTTTTGTGAAGGATAACAGACCATCCGTCGGGAAGCTTGCCCCTAGAGCGGTGAAATGTATTTTTGTGGGATATTCTGCTACTCAAAAGGGATATGTTTGTTGGAGCCCGGTGGAGAAAAGACTGTTCGTGAGCATGGATGTGTACTTTCGTGAATTTGAGCCATATTACACACAGAAGGTACCCTCATCCGTTGGTGACTCGCCCAATACTGGAAGTATGAGGCGAGAAGGGGAGAATGATGAGAGGCAGATGAATAATACTGGAAGTATGAGGCGAGAAGGGGAGAATGATGAGAGGCAGATGAATAATGTAGAGAATAATGTGAAGAAATCGATTTCTCTAACAATTCCTTGGGAAGGAGAATTGGTTGAGGAGGAGCAGGAGAATAAAGAAGAAGAGGATAAGGAGACAAGAGGTGTTAGGCCCACGGCTCAGGGGGAGCTACTTACTTATAGTAGGAAGGGGAAGCAAATTACGGAAACAGTACCTACAGTGCCACTAGTGCCAGGTCCCTTATCAACGCCTGTCCCGACTCCTGAGACACCTACACCACCATCAGATTCCTCCCAAGGTGATATCAATCCTCTCCTTACTCCTCCCACACCAATGTCAGTACGGAGGACTACTCACAGCAATGCAGGACATCCTCCCGATAGATATGGTTGGGATCTTGCCTAGTTTATATCATATTCTAATATCCACCCTGCACATGGAGCATTCATTGCATCATTGGATTTTGTTACTGTACCTAACAATTGGCAGGTTGCTAAGAAGGACCCAAAGTGGAAAGCAGCTATGCATGAGGA
>NC_033798.1:86575839-86594872 GCF_001876935.1 Asparagus officinalis
TTTTGAAATTAACCCAAAATAATTTAAATTAGGATGGATTGATTCATAATTGGTTAAACATGATATCTAATCATTTAGACACAGTTTCTTGAAGTAATTAAAGTCAAAGGGAAAAAAAAAATCTATAATCCCGATCCAGTAACTGAGACAGTACAAATCTGTGGTGTTCCTCACATGTTTGTGAAGTGTAAATTATTTTAATTAATATGCCTTTTTGTCTTTTGAAATTAACCCAAAATAATTTAAATTAGGATGGATTGATTCATAATTGGTTAAACATGATATCTAATCATTTAGACACAGTTTCTTGAAGTAATTAAAGTCAAAGGGAAAAAAAAAATCTATAATCCCGATCCAGTAACTGAGACAGTACAAATCTGTGGTGTTCCTCACATGTTTGTGAAGTGTAAATTATTTTAATTAATATGCCTTTTTGTCAAACAGGAATCGTTTTATGTCTGTTTAAACGTTGCACAAAACTCAGGTGCTAAATAGTATGTCATTTTTATGTTCTTTATAGGCTGAATCAGGTACAATCTCTTGGTGTTTTAAATATGATACATAAGCAGAGTGTATGCATGTTGAACATAAACTAGAGAATAACCTTGAAATCCCTGCTTCCTAAGTTAATTGCAGTGGTGAAATGCACTCTCATGAAAATGTTACAAAACAATAAACCTTAAATTCCTCATTGATATGGAGGTTACCACTTGTCGGTTCTCATTTTGCCCAAAAAAAGAGAAAATCTAAAATGAATCGGTTACTGTGTACTATGTAACTATCCATGATTTATCAATAACCTTATTTCACCAATATTAGTTAGCATGTGTTCAGTCTAGTTTTTATACGTATCTCCATGAAATTACTGGTTTGAATCAGCCACTTTAATATATTTGCATGTGTACTCGCTCCAAGATTTACGCTTGAGCTTGTAGAATTAAAGTGGCCTTTAATGGTTTGAGAGTATAGATGTACATGGTAAAATTTTCTTTTCTTTGTGCTAAACTGTACCATGAAATCAGAAAAGAATAGTACCACTATTCACTAGTGTTTTTACCGATGTTTCTGTGTTGAAGCTTGTTAAGATATTCTGCGCATGTTATTTTTTGTTACTTAGAGACTGCCATGTTTTTCATGTAGTGATATCAGTACTGAGACTTCTGTGTATTACTGTCGTATGTAATGGCAGTATCTACTAAAAACATTTCATCTATTGGGGCCGTCTGAATGAACACTTGAAGATAAGAAGAGAGACAGACATTTGTATACATTTTGTAGGGATTTGATAAGTTTTCTGTTGGCCTTCAGTTATGCAAAGAACAGTCCTCTGGCTTAGGCTGACAGTGGAGAGTGAGACATTTAGGACATCATCAGCGCAATCAGTCAAAATGTTGACATATTAGTATTAGTTAGGACTTATTTGTAAGTTGTGTAAGGGGCCTATATAAAGCCCAAGAGATCTCATAATGAATTAGGGTTTTCTCTCTATTTTCAATATGGTATCAGAGCCACCAAAACCCTAGCCGCCGCCCCCCCTCTCTCCCTCGCTGATGACAGGAGGTCCACCTCAGGATACTGCATCTTTATAGGAGGCAACTTAGTCTCGTGGAAGAGCAAGAAGCAGTCGGTGGTGGCGAGATCGACAGCTGAGGCAGAGTATAGAGCTATGGCCTTAGGAGTTGCTGAGTTGCTATGGTTGAAGAGTATGCTGGTGGAGCTGAAGCTGGATCAAGGAGATAAGATGAAGTTATGGTGTGACAACAAGTCAGCTATAAGTATTGCCAACAACCCAGTGCAGCATGATAGAACCAAACACATCGAGATCGATAGGTTCTTCATCAAAGAGAAGTTGGATAGTGGACTACTGGAGCTAAGTCATGTTTCGACTAAGGACCAGGCAGCAGATTGTCTGACTAAAGGACTTAGCTCAGTAGATATGATTAGAGGATGTGACAAGATGAGCTTAGTAGATATCTTTCGTCCATCTTGAGGAGGAGTGTTGACATATTAGTATTAGTTAGGACTTATTTGTAAGTTGTGTAAGGGGCCTATATAAAGCCCAAGAGATCTCATAATGAATTAGGGTTTTCTCTCTATTTTCAATATGAATTAAGTTTTCTTTTTACCGAAGTTCTATGTTAGCACGATAGTTGTTTTCTTATTGCATTTTGGAGTTCTCAATGATGTTTTTTTAATGCGTTTTTTTAATCTTACCAGTTCTATATTTATTGGTCCTGCTGTGTTTCTGTATACAGGTAAAGAAAATGGCCATATATGCCCTGTGTGAAACTATAAAAGAAGCAAATAAGTTAATCTCAATACTCAAGTAAGATTATATTTTCTCATCTCAATATTTTCCTGTTACTTATTTCTCTTGCAATAATTGATCGTGTATTCTTTCCAAAAAAGTGATTGTGTAGCTTTTGTTCTCACTTTTTTCTGATATTTCTCACTAATTAAATTTTCACAATTAATGCAGCAAAATTATGAACTTTATTTTGTGGCCCTTTTCTAGGATTGACTAAAAAACTACGACCATCAATCAACTACTTCAGTTATCCACAAAGAATGAGATGCACCAGAATTTAAATTTGGACTTCTTGAAAATAAGACAATAAAGATTTGAAGGGAAATAGTCAATACAAAATCTCTATGGATGGCTTCTTGATTATAGTGTAAACAGTTGGGGTAAAAGAGATGGCATCGTTAGTTCGCTTACATATGGTGCATTTTAGTGGTTATAAATGACAAATGGTTTTTCTGATAATATGATTTCTGAGGTGATCAAAGTTTGAGAAAGAGTTGGGTTTATGTTCTAATAGGACTGCCATGATATATTTAGATTGCTTTCGGTCTCACTTTGTCTCGAGTTAAATCAACTTTGTCGGGGCAGATTTGGTTTTTAGTTTCTGGAAGAATGGCATGCTCTTTTGTGATGCCATTGGTTTCATCTTGGATTTTAGTGACATGTTGAGTTTGACTTTGTTTTACCTAGGTTCTCTGTTACTGGAGCCAGCTATAGCTTCCTAAAACTTGTCAAATAACTAGGTCGATATGAATCTAGGCCTGGTTCCATGAATTTTGCAACTATTTTCCCATGGTTTATGTGTTGACTTGAACCTGTTATTGGAACCAGTTATAGCTTGTTAAAACTTGTCAAATAACTAGGTTGATATGACTCTAGGTCTGGTTCCATGAATTTTGCAAGCATTTTCCCATGGTTTATGTGTTGACTTGAACCTTTTCTTTCCTTAGTCCCAATGGTATAAATGAGGCAATCATACTTTGTGGATATTTTTTGATAAATCTCATGAGAAATATTGAGAAATTAGGGCTTCTTACCTCTCATTGATAGAATTGTTGGCTTATATAGCCTTACACACATGTTTACACAAAGACCCTCTAACAAACCCCTTTAATTGCATTACATTCTCAACACTCCTCCTCAAGAAGGGCGAAAGATATCTATTAAGCCCATCTTGTCACACCCTCTAGCTAAATCTACTGAGCTAAGCCCTTTAGTCAAGCAGTCTGCAGCCTGCTCCTTAGTTGGAACATAGCCTAACTCCAGTAGCCTACTGTTCAGTTTCTCCTTGATGAAGAATCTATCAATCTCGATGTGCTTAGTTCTGTCATGCTGAACTGGGTTGTTGGCGATGCTGATAGCTGACTTGTTGTCGCACCACAAACTCATCTTGGCCCCTTGGTCAAGGTTCAGTTCCACCAGCATGTTCTTCAGCCACATCAGCTCCGCGACCCCTAAGGCCATGGCTCTGTACTCAGCTTCAGCTGTTGATCTTGCCACCACAGATTGCTTCTTGCTTTTCCAGGAGACTAAGTTGCCTCCTACAAATATGCAATACCCTGAGGTAGACCTCCGATCATCTCCGCAGCTAGCCCAATCTGAGTCGCAGTAGCCCTCAATATTCATATGGCCACTCCTCCTGAATCTTAGTCCTTTACCAGGAGCGCCCTTTAGATACCTCAGTATCTGATATACTGCATCCATATGACCCTTCCTCGGGTCATGCATATAGCGGCTCACCATGCTTACCGCAAATGAGATATCTGGGCGTGTGTGACTCAGGTAGATCAGCCTACCCACTAATCTTTGATATCTCTCACGATCAACAGGTTCTCCTGCCTCAGCACTCAGCCTGAGACTCTGATCAATCGGTGTAGCAGCAGTCTTGCATCCCAACATCCCCGTCTCTGCAAGAAGATCCAGTGCATACTTCCTCTGGGAGAGAACAATCCCCTTAGGTCCATGAGCTATCTCTATCCCAAGGAAGTATCGCAGCTGACCCAGATCCTTCACTTCGAATTCTTTGCTCAATCTTACCTTGAGCTGAGCAATCTCCTTCTCATCATCCCCTGTGATGATCATATCATCCACATATACTGCCAACATTGTGATGTGACCTCCACTTCTTCTGAAGAATACAGTATGATCGGCATTGATCTGTCTGTATCCCATACCAACCATGACTCTCCTGAACCTGTCAAACCATGCTCGAGGGGACTATTTTAGTCCATACAGAGACTTTTTCAGCCTGCAGATCTTACCCACTGTCTGTCCTGTGCCACATCCAGGTGGTATCTCCATATACCCCTCTTCCACTAGATCTCCACGAAGAAACGCATTCTTCACATCCAGTTGGTGTAGTTCTCATCCACCATTTGTTGCTAGAGAAATCAGCGTTCGAACAGTACTCATCTTCGGCCACTGGTGCCAAAAGTCTCATCGTAGTCAATGCGTATGTCTGGCTGTACCCTTTGCCACAGTCATGCCTTGTATCGTTCAAACCTTCCCTTCCGGGTTCTGCTTCACGGTAAAACACCCTTGCATCCCACTGCCTTTTTTCCTGCTGGCAGTGTCGCTAACTCCCACGTGTGGTCTTCTCAGAGCCACCCACCCCGCTCATGCATAGCAGCCTTCCACTTTGGGTCCTTCTTAGCATCCTGCAGCTGTTAGGTATAATAACAGCAATCTAATGATGCAATAAATGCCTCCATATGAAGGTAATATGTGAGAATAGGAAACAGAATGAGCTAGATCCCAACCATATCTCTTAGGATTTCCCGCATTACTGGCAGTATCCTCCTTTCTGACATTAGAGTAGGGAGGGTTAGGATAGAATGATATTACTAGAGTGGAGGGTGGTGTAGGTGTCTCAGGAGTTGGAGCAGAGCTGGATGAGGAACTAGGCACTGACACAGTTACTATAGGCACCTCTAGCTCCTTCCCCCTCCTACTATATGTAAGCAACTCCCCTAGAGCTGTAGGCCTAACACCCCTTGTCTCCTCCTCCTCCCCTTCGTCTTCATCCTCCTTCTCTACTGAGTACGGGATCGAGATTGGGATTGACCCCCTTGAGCTCTCACCATTCTCCCCCTCTTGCCTCATACCTCCAGTATCGGGCAAGTCACCAAAAGGTGAAGTAACCCCTACTGTGTAGTACGGCTCGAGCTCCCGAAACCGCACATCCATGCTGACAAACAGTCTTTTTTCCACCGGGCTCCAGCAGACATACCCTTTCTGGGTGCCATTGTATCCCACGAATATACATTTCACAGCCCTAGGGTCTAGCTTCCCAACCGATGGTCTGTTGTCCTTCACAAAGCACACACAGCCAAATACCTTCAATGGTAGGGCCCCTTCGTTATCTCCTTTCAGTATCTCACAAGGAGACTTCCACTCTAACACACTCGAAGGCATCCGGTTGATTAAGTAAGCAGCAGTCAAGACTGCTTGTCCCCATACCACCTTTGGGACATTCATCGCCATCATCATACTCCTAGCGACTTCTAGGAGATGTCTGTTCTTCCTCTCTGCTACCCCATTCTGAGCTGGGGTGTATGGGCATGTAGTCTGGTGTAGAATCCCCTGAGCTGACAGATACTCCCCAAGTGTTCTGTTGGTATACTCTGTCCCATTATCCGACCTCAACACCTTTACTGCTGCACCATACTGAGTCTGGATGTGCTTATGAAAATCTTTAAAACAGCCAACTACATCACTTTTGTTTTTCATAAGATACACCCAAGTGACCCTAGAGAAGCAATCAATAAATGTAACAAAAAACTTGCATCCATTTATAGAATTTACTAGGCAGGGTCCCCATACATCAGAGTGTATTACTTCAAACTTACAAGAACTCTTATTACCTGAACTAACGTAAGAGCTTCTAGTTAGTTTTCCAAACTCACAAGCATCACAATGTAGCTTCTGTTTATCTATTTTTCCAAACAGGGTTGGATACATTCTACCCAAAATGCCAAATGACGGATGTCCCATCCGTTGATGATAAAGCATCAACTCATCTTCTGCACACACTTTAGCTCCTCCTGTTCCCGTCCTCTCCACCACAGATGTCAGCGCTGAGTCCATCCCTTCGCGGTCCAAGTACCATAGCCCACTACGCCATGTCCCAGTCCCAAGTCTTCGCCCTGTCCCCTTTTCCTGGAAGATCACCTTGGGAATGTCAAAATAAACAATACAATTTAGTTGAAGGATAATGGCACTAATGGATAACAGGCTAACAGGGAATGAAGGAGCATGCAGAACATTAGATAAAATTATAGAACCTGTACAACTAACAGTGCCCTTACCAACCACATCCTGCGCTGTACCATCAGCGATCTGGATGCTTTCTGCTTCTGCTAAATGAGTGTAAGATAAGAACTCACTGGCATTGCCTGTCACATGTCTGGATGCTCCAGAATCCATTATCCAGGCGGTAGGTCTTCCCTCGTTTGGATGTGCGCGAAGGGCGTAATTAGCATAGTCCCCTCCAGAGAAAGTAGTAGATGCCCCCTCAGACACATCACCTACTGCGCTCTGCTTCCTCCTCAGTGCTGTCAAGGGTGCACGATCCTCGGCAGTGAAGATCATCTCAGCTTCTTCTCTTTCTGTCACTGTCAAGTTTGCTCAGTGGCCTCCTCTTCCACCTCGCCTGCCTCCACGGTCACGACCACGGCCTCCAGCCTGACCGCGTCCACCCCAGTCTCTCTCTCTGGGTGGCTTAGGGCACATCTGTCTCAGATGTCCTACTTCTCCGCAGTTGAAGCACTTCCTAGTCTCCCCTCTGAATCCAGTATAATCCGGGTTGGATACCACCAGTACAGACTTCTCCCCTGTAAGTCCACCTGTCCCAGCCTGTAGTCTGATGCGGCTCTCCTCTTGTATCATGGCTGAGATTGCCTCCTCCAGTGGTGGGATCTTAGTCTGAGTTAGTAACAACGCCGTCCTCTGCTCATATGCTGGAGCCAAGCCTCGGAGAAACAACATGGTCCTCTTCTGCAAGGAGGCCTCGCGCTCCTTGCACTCCGGGTCTTTACAGCTCGCTAGGGGTGAGAAGTGATCGTGATCGAGCCACAAGCGCTCCAGCTCTGTGGCGTACTCCTGTACAGTCCTCTCTCCCTGGACTGTAGCGCTGATTTCCTTCTCGATCTGGAATACCCTCAGGTTATTTCCCACCCCATCGTAAGTCCTCCTCAGCTTCTCCCAGACATCATGCACCCTCCCAAGACCATCCACTGTGGCAGCAATTGGTTGGACTACAGAATTCAGAAGCCAGATATACACCAACATATGAGTGGACTTCCACTCATCTCTCCCTACTGAGCCCTCAGCCGGCTCAGTCTTCTTCCCTGTCAGATATCCCTCTAGGCTCCTCCCAGCAAGGGTATATTTCACCCGGCGCGACCAACTCAGATATGTCGCGGGTCCATCAAGTTTTACATCGATAGGTGGAAGCTCCACCTTCTTGGGTTGTGGCTTTGTCGAGCTCTCTCCCGCCGACAACTTCATCAGTTGCATCAATGTTGAGATCTCCTCAGGATTCAACTTCTTGATGATCCCTTCCATCGGATTTTTGCCAGTCTCCGTCATAGATCCAACTTGTATTCTTGTGTGCAGTGAAAAGGCAGCACTCCGACATCACAACAAGAAAGTTAGATCAATAAAAATTCCTGTTTCACTAAGGAAACAAGAACCAAAAGCAAGATATCTCAACAAGGTGAGATATCAGCTCTTCTCTCATCAGTTCGAGGACTGACCTGTCGAGGGAACCTAAACAAGCTATTACAATTCAAGAAAGAAGAAAAAAAAGGTCATCTAATTACAGATTACAGATCCCTCTTCTTTCTTTTTCTTTTTTCTTTTTCTTTTTTTTTTGTTCTAATCAGCACAGCACAAACTTCCCCACTACAGATCTCTCCCCTCTCTTTTTTTTTCAATAAAAAACTTCCCCACTACAGATCTCTCCCCTCTTTTTTTTTCAATAAAAACTTCCCCACGACTGCTGCCAAGCTCAGCACTTCCTTTTGTTTTTGTTTTTTTTTCTATTCTTCTTCCCCTACTCCGGCTCCCAATTTCGATCTCGCCAAGCTCTTCGCCGCTGACCGTTTCTCTGTCGCCGTCGCCCTCGTCGACTCCCCGTTCTCTCCCTTCACCAGCTCGTCCTTCATCGTCGCATTCTCATCGGCCCACCCATCGATCTCCTTCCACCTCCTCCTGCTCGATTGAGGGCAGAATCATTCACGACGCCATAGGAGATCGGAACAAAGGAGTCGGCATCGACGAGAGAACCAGGCCTTCTTCAACGGCATGTCCTTTGCGAGATCTCCGGCCAAGGCACCAGCGAAAGCTCCGGCGAAGCTTGGTCGGGACTTCGGCTGACGTCGTCTTCGTCGTCGACGAGCTTGGATTCACGTCGGGTTCACAAGACAAATGAAGAGGCGGCGGCTAGGTTAGATAGCTCTGATACCATATTGAGAAATTAGGGCTTCTTACCTCTCATTGATAGAATTGTTGGCTTATATAGCCTTACACACATGTTTACACAAAGACCCTCTAACAAACCCCTTTAATTGCATTACATTCTCAACAAGAAATATCTTTATTCTTCTCATTCCATCCTTTTGATCTGACCATCTTGATGAGCCTCTATTGCCGTAGTGGGTTTGTTTAACTGAATTTTGCCAAAAAGGAAGCTCACATTTACTATTAGGAGTTCGTACCAGTCTATTATTTTCAAAGCACTTTGTTGAAATCATCAATTGATATCAGTGAATAGCTTCGGCAATTGTGTTAAAGCACAATCGTATAAATCCAAGTAATCCTCCTAATATTGTTGGGTCTATTTGTTCTAAACTCCAAGTTTCCGTACATTTTAGTTGCATGACTTTCTTGCTTTATTGTTTCGACTGTTGAAACTCTGACATTAATTAATCCATCAGGATATTAGCAGTTTTGGTGTTTTGCATTTCCTAATAATTTGGATGCTCTCTCTTTATATATATGAGCCGACTTCAACTTTCCAAACTCTTCTAAAGATCTTTTTTGACCTTTTGTTGCCACCTTTTTATCGAGACAATATGAATCATGGTACCTCATCATTTACATTGTTGGTTGAGCATGATTTGTTGTTTTTGACAGTGAGTTTTAGATGAATATTGGCATTGCCAAATGGAATACTTTTCCATAATGTAAAAATTGAAACCAAAGATAAGGTCAGTAGAGGAAACAAAATATTAGAGTCATAGGTTGTACATGACCGGTAAACATGAAGCCAAGATGATGCCAATTAATCATGGCAAATCTAGAAATGGAGTGAAATTCTTGATATTGTGGAGAGAAAGCAATATAAAATGTTTAATGCTTGTTAAACGTTAATTTGAAATGATGGCTGAAATATCAGTATGTCATTTTATTTAATAAACTGGAGGAGGTGGCGCAGAAATTTCCGTCTATATTTCATGGGATATTAGAACTGATATCACCAGAATTCATTAAATTTCTACTAACTACTTTTAATTCTGACATCCTTGAATTTTTGAAAGTAAAGATTGTAGATACCACTACTAAGCTTTAAGCCATTAAGACATTCGTTTCGAGCCGAGGATAGCATTATACTTGAGGGGTATGTTTGGTACCAAGCTCCCTTTGGAACATCTTCAAGATCGCCCTAGTGTATATCTTTCCAACTTGCTCTTCAATGGGATTTGAGAAGCTCATCGCAGGTAGGGTGTTCAAAGTCATGAAGTCCTCATGAGATTTTGATGCACAACGAGATGCCACTGCCTTGTCATATTGACCCATGAACTCAACTAGTCTAGTGTTTGCATTGACAAAGCCATCAAAAGAGGCATTGATGCTCTCACTCCTTTGGCTTGTTGTCATTCCCGCCCAGAAACAATCCTTCAAGTATGCATCTACCCAATGTTCACGCAAGCTATACATTCTTGTCAGCCAACTATCTTCACCTTCATTTATGTTGAATTTAACCTTTATGACTTCCCAACGCTCTTCGCATTTGCTTATACTTCTAGCAGAATACCAATTGTTGAAATATGTAGGCATCTCATCCCCGTATTGGCTCTTCAACTTTACTTGTTGCTCGGCAATATGCTTTCTAACATGCCAAGAACAAAAGCGATGACGAGTATTTGGCAAAATGCTCTTAATAACTTTTTTCATATGTGCATCCTGATCAGTTATGATAGCCTTTGGTGCAACCCCATGTATACACTTGAGCCATTGCGAAAACAACCACTCGAAGGTTTCCTCTCGCTTGTTGGCAAACAATGCCCAACCGAAGAGGGTGGATTGGCGGTGGTGGTTTACTCCTGTAAATGGAGCAAATGACATACTCAACTGATTAGTTTTGTATGTTGTATCAAACACAACCACATCTCCAAGACTTAAATAAGAGGCTCTAGCTCTACCATCGGCCCAAAACACACTTCTCAGTGTACCAAAGTGATCGACCTCCATAACAAAATAGAAATCTGGATCCGATTCCTTTCTGTCTTGGAAATGTCTAATGATGTTTAAGCATTCACAACCAATGTTACTTTGTCTTGTCTTTCTGATATGATCAATCATCTGTTGTGTGGTGACTTGTTCAACATCTTGTCCTTGATATCCAACATTAAGCACTATTTTAATATTAGATGGTTTCATTCCCTCTTCATGCAACAACTCAATGAGGCTAATGCAATGCTTCGATCGATGTCGCTGCTTGTGAGAATTATGATGCATTACTTTATCAGGGCTTGTTAAAGGATGAACATGCTCAAAAATAAACTTGGTAACCTTCCAAGCTTTTGAAGAAGTAAGCCTAATCTTCATTTTTGCACCATAACCAACTTTAGTTTCCGGACGATGATTGATAATCAATCCACTTGCATTTTCAGTCGATGCTCTCTTTCTCCCCGCTTTATCGCAAACAAAAGTCCTCGAAAGAATATCTCTTGAAGCTTTCTTTTATTTTTTCAAAAGTATCTTTGCGAATTCCAAACCCAATCTTCTTTGCATATGCATTGTAGTAGTTGTATGCATTCAAAAGTATCTTTGCGAATTCCAAACCCAATCTTCTTTGCATATGCATTGTAGTAGTTGTATGCATCGTTGTCCGTCTGAAACTCCTTCCCTTCAAATTTGCATATGCATTGTAGTAGTTGTATGCATCGTTGTCCGTCTGAAACTCCTTCCCTTCAAATGGAATACCATCATCACTAATTTGGACATCCTCCATTCGACAATTCTATAGTATTAAAAAATCATATGAATTTATTAGACATGAATTTAAAAATAAATATAAATCTATCCTAGAAGTTTACTTACATACACGAAATATTCACAATTCGCTTATATTTGTCAACATATATTATTCTGACATAAAATCTAACTAATATTTGCCGACATATATTATTCGGACATTAATTCATTCAAAAACCAATCTTTCCTCCAAGTACATCAACCAAAAAGTTCTATCCCACAATAAAATTAAGCACATGTAAAATTTATTACCTTCTCAATTAGAGGCACTGTTATCGGCAATTGTCGCTTGCTCGAGGAGGCGACCTCCGACAAGATGACTTCATGAGAAGAAGAGGCTTCCATTGTTGCTCGTTCGAGGCGGTGTCTGAGTAAGGAGGCTGCAACATTTTCAATTCAAAAGCTATTTATTTTATAAATTGACAGAATCCAAGCAACTATGATAATAATACAAGCGATGTCCGTGGAAGGAGTCTGCGACACTTTCAAATCAAAAGCCATTTATTTCATAAATTGACAGAATCCAAGTTCATATGATAATAAATACGAGAATTGTTCATCTCTTTACAAGCATATTGCACCCAAGAGTTGTTCATCTCTTTACAAGCAAATTGCAGTTAACAATGATCTACATTGTTAACTGCAATTACTTAGGCTCTTACACAAAAAAATCAATAATAAATACAATTAGGCGCTTTGAAGATTAATTTTGTCAATAGAAACTAAAGCTGACATATGCTCTGAATATATGCGAGTAACACCTCATATCAGCATGCAAACGTGATGTTCAGTTCTTATAATCACTAAGCTTCTTCAAAATTTTAAAGTAACGGAAACGAAATTCTAAGCAACTGCACATTCACTTGGTTTTAAAAAAAACACTAACTGCACATTCACTTGGTTTCTTGAAGATTACCTAATACGTGATATTAGGATGATATTAGAATGATGAAGACGAAAGCTGGGTGGGGATGGATACAGATGGGCAGGTGACAGCGATCATCATATTCCAGCATAGAAGCTTTACCTGAAAGATGAAAGATCAGTTTGAGAGAGGGAGTTGTCGCGGCGGCGGTGGAGTTGTCAGGGCGGCGACGGTGATCCCTCGGGGGAGATGAAAGAAAGACGAAAGATCAGTTTGAGAGAGAGAGTTGTCGCGACGGTGGCGGAGTTGTCGGGACGACGGCGGTGATCCTGCGGGGGAGATGAGAGATCAGCGACGTCGGAGATGGCCGAGAGTTAAAGAGAGGGAGGAGAGCGGCGGCGTCGAGATCTCGCGAGGGTGAGGCGAGATAATGGGGGCGACTAGGGTTTTTTTGCAAAATTGACACAACCAATAGATGGATGGACCAGATGATGCCATCTAGGGGTGAGCACAGTTCGGTCCAAACCGAAAAAACCGACCGAACCGACCGAAGTTTAGCGGTTCGGTTCGGTTTTAGTTCTAAATCGGTTCGGGTCGGGTTGAAAAATTTTCAACCCGAACTGCCCGAACCGACCGCCCTAACTCATACGCATTTTTTCATCACCCGACCCGTTCTTTCACTTGCTATAAGATCCAAGCTAAACCTAAGTCTCTCTTCTCCAAACTCAGCTTCCAGCCGCCGCTCTGTATCCCACGAAAATTGCTCCACTTCTCACAAGCTCCAACCAAATCCAATTCCATGGCGACTCCACGAAACCCCAGCAATTTCCTCCTCCTCCTCCTCAATCTCTCCCTCTCCTCAGATCTTTTCTCCCCGATCGACAACCACTTAATCGACTGCGGATCCGCGTCCTCACCCGCAACCCTCGTCGACCGTCGCGTCTTCACCTCTGACTTTGAACCCGCCGCCTCCTCCCGCCTCCTCTCTTTGGGTCCTAAGATCTCCGTCCCTGACCCAAACCCTCGATAGACGAGGAAGAAAACACAGCAAGCGTACCTCTTTGCGGAGCGCTCCCGTTCTCACCAAAACCCTAGAAAAATGTCGGGGGTTTCTTCAAGGTGAGCGAAACCCTAACTCTCTCCTCGATCGTTTCTCGATCTCAGTTACCCTAAACTCTCAATTAGTAGGTGGATATGACGAAGGTGAAGATGGATGTGATCAGGTCGTGGAACGCGACGAGGGTGATTGAGCTCCTTGGATTTGAAGATGAAGTCCTGATTAATTTCTTCTATGGTCTTCTAGAGGCAAAGGTATGTCATATTCTGTAATTTAGCAGAAGCGTATATTTTCTCTACTAATATTAGTCTATAATTAAGAACCATATGTGGTTTTCTCCCCCCTTATATATATATATATATATATATATATGTGTGTGTGTGTGTGTGTGTGTGTGTGTGTGTGTGTGTGTGTGCACACACACACACATATATATATATATATATACACACACACACATATGTATATACTAGATTTTATGCACATGCAATGCACATGCTTAAATATCATGGTTAAGTATGTTTAGATTACTTTCTAACTAAAATTTGTTTCTCTGTTCCACTTTAATAGCTTATGTTCACTTTTGTCTCTAAACTTTTATATTATGATTGTTTATTCTCTTTGATGTTAGTTTAAATAGGCTACACCCAATTTAAATTTTCATGTCGATATTTGAATTGGTAGAAAACAAATGTAATTTGAAGCTAATTTAAATTTTCATATTATTTTGATTGACATGAAACCAAACTTTACTTGAGAAAGTACAATGTTGCAAAAGTAAAAAATATTAAAATAATGTTATACAAGGAAGATGAATATTTAAAACCAATAAGGCAAAATGATTGGTTAAAAGTATGCTAAAACAATACAAAAGAGAATATGAAGACTTCATAAAAATTATAAATTAAAGGTTAATGCTAACTCTAGTATACTTTCATATGATAAAAGCATCTGCATAAGCATATAAAAATACCGGAAAAAAACTCATGAAACTCCTTTCTGAAGATTCCTAAATTCACTCAAAATAATTAAATTATTCTATAAAATATTTAGAAAATATTATATTTTATTCTTATGTTTTATTTTTTTATTGAGCTAAGATCAATCATTCCTCACCTTTATCTTTTTATCGGACAATTCTAGAGTAGTGTCTTTACATCTACTCGATTGTGATATCACGCTAGAGTTGTATTTTTTATGTTGTTATCTTTCGTGGACTCGTTAATCTTTTATCTTGTCATTTAACTTCACAAAGAAGTTAAATGTATTTCCGATGTTCAACATAAACTTCTTAAAATACAGACTTTGATTTTTTATTATTTCAATGAGAATAAATATTAATTTCATATATATAAAATTATTTGTGTTTCTAATTTATTACTTAAATAAGATTAAGAGTTACCTCTTTTTCTCTATAATGAATTCTTCTGATGTGCATCCAATAAGAGTTTCTGTTATGTCAATAACATTATATTTTCTCTATCCCTATCATTTTTCACAAAGATCTAAACTAAATACCTGTATTTTTTATTGCTAATTTACCTTAAATTATAATATTAATATTTAATTTCTTTAGTATTTGAAGAACAAAGTATGAAATTTATGAATGCGTACTAAGTTTTGTTATATCTTCCATAGAGAATTCTTCTTTGATTGTAATAAAGTTATTAAATTATTCTTCAATGTAACTCAGTTAGTGCTTTTTTAATAGACACGCTTTATGTTAATGCCAATTCAAATGATTTATGAACGTTTTCTAAAATTTAGATTTATTTTCGTCACTTTCTCATTTGCAATGGAAATAACTTGATTCTTTTGAAGGATATCTCTGAACATTCTGATAGTTTCTCCATACATAATTTATTATATTCTTTTACTCTGTAAATATTAACATCAGAGATTAATATTTTTAAATTATAATTAATTAATGCTAAGCTATTATATTATAGCATTTTATTATTTTTATGGATTTAAACATCTATCAATTAATGTTATCAATGTGTTTTGTTGGACCAACTTATTAATAAAATTTTACGCAGTTGCTTTAATTTATATGGTAACAATAATTTTTAAGCTATAATATTTTTTTAAAATTTTATTCCCTAACCGGATAATTTTAACCAATTCTTATTGTTTTTGTTTACCAGTATCAACTTAAACTATCTTTAGATGTTAAACAGGGATAGTAAACCCTAAATTGAAAATATATATATATATATATAAATGAAAGAATACCTAATAATTATACTTTTTTTTGCCAAGTTTTAAAATTTGAGCCTTTTTTATGATTTTGAACTTTGAGGGTGTGATTTGTAATTTTTAAAACTTTAGGAGTATTTTTGAAAAATTACTTTTAAGTTTGATAGTTGTAACTTTTATGTTTCATGTGTCAGTCGTAATTTTTAAATGTCACGATATTTCCTATAACTCTGAAATTTGGAGGTTGCTTTTTGCAATTGTTAAAACTGTAGATTAATTTTTAAAAAATTTTGAATTTTAGTGGTCTACTAATAGTTTTCAGATTTGATGTGTACTGGTTATACATTTTAAATATTTAGAGTTTTTTATGATTTTTAAATTTTGAAAGTTTTTTCTACAACTTTTATAACTTTGAGGTTAATTTCGGCAAATTTTAAATTTTTAGGTGCATGAGGATAATCTCTTGAATTTATCTTTTTTATTTGCAATTTAAAAAAATTAAAAATGTTAGGGTTATTTTTATATAATTTGAACTTTTGAGGATATTTCTATAATTTTTGGGACATTGAGGATGTTAATTAATTGGCCTCATGAATCTCCCTGAGCACATAATTGACCTCTGGTGGCCGAAGGCACCGCAGATAGGGCCCTATACCGCTGCTTGAGCTTCATTCGGTCAACAAAAGCACATTGAGGGTTATTAAAAGATGGTTTCCACATGTGCCCTCATGAATCTCCCTGAGCACATAATTGGCCTCTGGTGGCCGAAGGCATCGCAGATAGGGCCCTATACCGCTGCTTGAGTAGGACATCCGATAGAGCTTCCCATCGATCATGAGATAGCGGCGAGAGTTCCTTTGGAGACGCCTGGCTTCAGTAGGATCTTCAGGCAAGGTGCCCTGTGTTAGATAAAGAGTAATAGGATCCAACCAACAAGGCATGATAGGCGTCTCGGTCTTCATGATGATCTCTGATGACTTGGAGATACTGGGTCGCTCGAGGGTGTCGGTGTAGACAGGCCCTAGGCTGGTCCTTGAGCTTGTCGACCCGAGCTTGGAGATGGCATCTGCCCTAGCGTTGAGCGTGTGGGGGACTTGAGCTATCTTAAAATCCAAGAAACTGGTCAAAATCTCCTCAGCAACTTTGAAACATAAGGTCATCCTTGGATCTTTAGCTTCATATCGTCCATTGACTTGATGGACGGCCAACTGCGAGTCGGCCAAAATGTATGGGTGATCTGCCTTCAGTGCTTGTGCTGCTCGAAGCCAGTGAGAAGAGCCTCATATTCGGCTTTATTGTTCGAGGCTGAGAAGTCAAAAGAGATGGAGTGCTCGTGGGTCGACCCGTCGAGGCTTCGCAGAACCACCCCCACTCCGCTATCAGCTTCTCCGGAGGATCCGTCCACATTCAATAACTACCATGAGGTGTATTCGGGGGAATCATGTTCTAGAGTGCGACGGATCTCCGGAGGACCCGCTTTGCGGATTTGGCTCACATAATAGACGAGCTTCTGAATAATTTCTTCTTCTCGAACAAGGACAGAGTTGATGGCTTCGGAGGAGACGGTCATGTATAAGTACAATATCTCTCCTCCTATAGGCTGGCTTAGTAGTGGTTTGGTACTCAATTAAGCCTTAAGATCCTGAAAAGTTGCACTGCATTCAGTCGTCAATGTCATGCCCTCCTCCAGGTTCTTGCTTCCCCTTAGAGTCTTGAAGAATGGGAGGCTCCTCTCGGCAGATTTCGAGAGGAATCGTCCCAAAGCAGCTATCTTTCCATTTAGCTTCTAAATATCTTTTAAGGTGCGCGGCTCAGGTAATCACTCAATGGCGGCTATCTTCTCGGGGTTGATCTCTATGCCTCTCTGGGTGATCATGCACCCCAAGAACTTTCCCGATTGCACTCCGAAGGCACACTTGACGGGATTGAGCTTCATTCGGTAGCGTCGGAGGGTGGAGAAGGTCTTGTCTAGGTTTGAAATATGGACGAACATTTGTTTCGACTTCACCAACAAGTCCACATAGGCTTCTAGGTTACGACCTATCTGGTGCTTGAAGACCTTGTAGGCGAGTCTCTGATATGTGGCTTTGGCGTTCTTCAGTCCAAATGGCATAATATTGTAGCAATATGTCCCCAAGTCAGTGATAAAGGAGGTCTTCTCCTGATCATGCTCAGCCATGAAGATCTGATTGTAGCCAGAGAAGGAGTCCAAGAAGCTGATCAGCTCATGTTCGGCACTCTCATCTACTAGCTGATGGATTCGAGGCAGAGGATAGCTATCCTTGGGACAAGCTTTATTGAGGTCGGTGAAGTTCACGCATATCCTCCATTTGTTCAGCGCCTTCTTCACCAACACCACATTAGCTAGCCACTCCGGGTATTGGACTTCCCGGATGAAGCCAGCTCTGAGAAGTCAATCGATTTCGGCGGCCGCTGCCTTCTAGCGCTCTGGGCTGAGATGTCTCTTCTTTTGTCGAACAGGCTTAATGTGCCTGTTGACAGACAGCTCGTGACATATCACTTCGGGGGGAACCCCCGGCATATCTTCGGGTCCCCAGGCAAACACATTAGTGTTTGCCTGCAAGAACTCTGTCAAGGCTCCTCGTAAGGGCTCGACTAGACTAGACTCAATCTTGACCGTCTTTGATCCTTCTTGGTCAATGGGTATCTTCTGAAGTTCTTACACCAGTGTCGTCCTCTGTCGCTCCGTTGCTTTCTCCAACTGGAGACATGCTTTCTCAATGGGCGTGGCGTCTTACACGCCCTTACCCTTAGTCGAGAGCAGGTAACAGGACCTGTCATCTCGCTGATTGCTCCTGACGACTCCCGACTCTATTAGGAGTCGGTAACTTAACCATCTAGCGGTAAGTTGAGGGATGACC
This sequence comes from Asparagus officinalis, assembly GCF_001876935.1. Lineage (NCBI taxonomy): Eukaryota > Viridiplantae > Streptophyta > Magnoliopsida > Asparagales > Asparagaceae > Asparagus > Asparagus officinalis. The sequence goes on from NC_033798.1 coordinate 86,594,409, forward strand.
TGTAAGAGATGGAGGGCGGTTCGGCCTAGGATGACATTGTGGGTCGACTTGAGATTCATCACCAGGAACTGGACTTGGATGGTGGCTTGCCTAGGATACTCTCCAATTGTTAGGGGGAGAGTAATCATCCCTTCTAGCAAAAGAGAGTGGCCTGTGAATCCGATGAGAGGTCCTCTATAGGGGAACAATCGAGATTTGTTGAAACCCATCTGGTTGATGGCATCGACATACAAGATGTCCACCGAGCTTCCTGTGTCGACCATAATCCTCTTCACCTGGTAACCATCGATCACCGCTGTGATGACAATGGGGTTGTCATGAGGCGTCTCAACACCTTGCAGGTCAACATTCCCAAAAGATATAGGCTCCTCCGCCTTCGTCCTCTTGTCACCTTAGTCGACCCGCAACGCCCTCTTGGCATATCTCTTCCGGGCGTTGTTGGACGATCCTACAACAGTGGGACC
>NC_033798.1:86594877-86614078 GCF_001876935.1 Asparagus officinalis
CGCGGGTGGGCTGTCTTGGTGAGATTGAGGACGAGGCGACCGCGAGCGGGATCTCCTATCCTCCTTAGCTGGGGGAACTTCCCTACGATCCCTTCGAGAGTCGAGATTCTTCAAGTACACTCTCTCGATCAACTCCTTGATATCCCTCTTAAGGATTCGGCAGCCATTGGTGAGGTGATCGTTGTCCTTGTGGCAACGGTAAAATTGCCTCATGTTGCGGTTCTTGGGATTCGACGTCATCTTAGGAGCAGGCTCCTTGAGGTGCCTCTCCTTCTGAACCATCGTGAGAGCTATTGCGAGGGAGGTGTTGAGGACTGTGATGGCTGGTCTTGGCGGCTGGTCCCTCTGTCGGTCCCTCCTGTTGGATCGATTGGAATGGGAGTCGACTCCCGGAGGGTCTCTTGGCCACTCCTGACTTGCAAGGGGGCTTATGCCCGACTCTGGTGTTAGTGCCACCACCGGTGCTGCTGTTAGAGTCGACAGGGTGGCTGGTATTGTTGGTGTTGTTGAAGCTGTGGCTGCGCCTTGTAGGCTCGTGCATCCTCCATGTCCATATACCCGTGAGCTTTGGTCATCAACTGCTCGTAGTTAGCGACTGGCTTCTTGACAAGCGAGTCGGCTAACTCATTGCTCTACAAGCCGACCACGAGTGTGGACATAGCAACTGCACTCTTTGGGTCGTTAACCTCTAGCCTCTTCGTCTGGAACCTTTTGAAGTAGGCTCGAAGGCTCTCTCTCTCTCCGGGCCCCTGCCTCATCTAGATCAACATATGAGGGGGTAGCTTTTGCTTGGTGTCAGCTAGGAAGTGGTGGATGAACTTCTAGGTGAGTTGTTGGAAGCTGCTGATGGACTTCTTCTCAAGAGCATTCCACCAGAGTTTGGCACTTCCTGAAAGAGTGATGGGGAAGCATCGACAGATAACCGCTTCCGAAACTTGGAGCATGTGAAAGTATCCTAGATAGGGGTAAATAGGGTATTTGCTAATCTAATCTGATTTCAATGTCATTTTTAACAATCTATCCTAGCAAATATGATATTCAACAAGTTATTTGCAAGGATATGTAATTAAACAAAGGCGATATAAACAATGAGTATAAGATATGAGCAATAAGATCCAAATAAAAGAGTACGCCAAAAACAAATGTAAACACACAATATGACCACGAAGTTCGATCACCCTCGACCTACGTCTCCGCTCCTCACACTCGAGGAGAATTTTCACTATCAACTCAAACAACTACACAATCGGTTTTCAACGCTCACCGATAAACATTTACAACTCACACAATTATAATCACACAATACACCCTGTAAGTGTTCGCCTAGCCCGTGTCACATTCCTTAAGTGCTCGGAATTACTTCTTCCTAGGATTTACAACCGACGCCACTCCTCTTGGAATTGGCCCCATCTCTCACCAACCATTTCTCTAAGTGTCCTTGTGTATTACAAAGTAATCTCTCGATAAATAAGTTCAAATACAAGTATTTGTTCTCTAACAAAATGAGAACTCAATTAAGCTCACTCTCAAAGAATCACTCACCACAACCCAAATATAATGTATGAAATGTTAAAAGCTCAATAGGTGGTGTGTGTGATCAATGAGCAATAATAAGAACTAAACTTTTAATATAAAATCTAGCTTAATAAAGTGATAATCAACAATAAATATAAAGAAAGCTAGAAATTTTTTTAGGCGGCTTCTGCTTATGTTTTACAAAAACAGTCAATAATGATATTTAGTAAAACAATTTACATGTTTATTAAAACCTCCCCGGGGTTTCTTTTAGAAGCAACTTGAGCTTTTAAGTGCATTTGTTGTATTTTCTAGGTTTTATACCATATATATTTTTTTAGCTTTTGACAATATTACCTTACTGCTATAAAGTTATGGTTTTTACTATCAATAAACAAGTAGCTAAAATTATGTCTATGTGGTCAATTTCACTTAAAATGGTCGTTAAGTACAATAACTACAATTTTACCAAACATCTTACTGTTTTTAGAAACAACTTATAATATATTATTTATCAAATAAATATTTTTAGTAAGTTTATAGGTTGCTCCTATATGTTACTTATATAACTTATATAAACTATTTATTTTAAGCTTCGGCAACACCAAATTGACCCTTAAAAAAACTCTTAAGACTCTGATAACAACAATACTTCGTATCCATTAGGGGTGAGCACGGTTCGGTTCAAACCGAAAAAACCGACCGAACCGACCCGAACCGACCCGAAAATTAGGGGTGAGCACGGTTCGGTTCAAACCGAAAAAACCGACCGAACCGACCCGAACCGACCCGAAAAAATCGGTTTTATGAGTAAGGTGGTTCGGGTCGGGTTGATAATTTTTCAAACCGACCCGACCCGAACCAACCGAATATATTCCCTTGCCTCAAACCCTACCCGTTTACCCAAAGACAAAGCAAGTCCGTTACTAAAAAATTACAACGTTAGAGTCTAGTATTTAATCCAAAAGGACAAGTTACTTCACTTAAAAACAGTATACATACATGAGCAAGAATAATAAATTAAAGTGAAGTTAAAAAATAAATACATGCTGGCATAAGGTAATAAGAATATATAAAAGATAAATTAAAGTGAAGTTATACTTGATGAAGTTAGAACCGAACAAACCAAACCGAACCGCACCGAACCGATTTGCAATGGTTCGGTTCGGTTTTGAATTGTAGGTGGTTCGGTTCGGTTGCACCGAACCGATTTGCAATGGTTCGGTTCGGTTTTGAATTGTAGGTGGTTCGGTTCGGTTGTTCAAATATTGGTAAAAACCGACCCGTTCGGTTCGGTTTTGAATTGTAGGTGGTTCGGTTCGGTTGTTCAAATATTGGTAAAAACCGACCCGAATCGAACCGTGCTCACCAATAGTATCCATATTTTAATAAGCGGTCATCTTGAAATTGGTGGAGCGGTGCCAGCGCATCTTGAAATTGGTGGAGCGGTGGTCTCTGGGCATGTTTAAGTGCCTAGGCAGGCACCTAGCTCTGACTAGATCTGAGCGGCCTATTAAGCGAGCCTTTGCCGATGAAAAATATATAGTTTTGGGTCTGATTTTAAAATCAAGCGTGCTTCCATTTAGGGGGTGTTTGTTTCAAATCCCAAAATTTATGGATATGGATTTCACCATAGAATTTGAAATCTATAAATTTTTTTGGGGGTTTTGGGATCTCTAAAATTTTGTTTGTTTTATCAATATTTTGGGATTTAGAATACTACAATTTGTAATATTTTATTTGTTTCATCAATATTTTGGGATTTGGAATACTATAATTTGTAATATTTTATTTGTTTCATCAATATTTTGGGAGTTGGAATACTATAATTTGTAATTTATACGCATAATTTATTTTATGATATTTATTATATATTATTATGCAATATCACATACTATATTATATAATAGTACAACATATATATTATAATATTACATAGTATTTTAATAACATATATATATATATATATATATATAATATATATATATATATATATATATATTATATAGAGAGAGAGAGAGGAGAGAGAAAATAAGAGAAACTTGGTACGGCGAAGTTACTTGGTTAGTGATGTGACGCTAAATCTTGCCCCTAACAATCACACCGTCGTAGATAGTGCCCTCAACCAACTCTTCACCCAACATCTAAGTGGTAGATGTTAGGCGATTAAGATTAGGCCACTCACTACCCAAGTTATCTTGGTAGCCAAGTTTTTCCCATTTTTTCTCATATATATATATAATATATTATATAGTATATATATATATAGTATATATGAGAAATATGGTATGCTTGAAAGCCACCAGCAGCAAAGTTTTGTGCGTTGGTAGTGATGGTCACTATCTCCATCCACATCATTACCATCGTGAAATATGGTTCCACATTGAATGAGTGGAGGGAGATGTGACACCTGCACCTACCAGAGCCGACAATTTTTTGTGGCTTGGTAGCAAGGCATACGCCATTTTCTCTCTCTTCTATATATATATATATAACATATTATTTATATATATCATAATATATAATATATATATATTATATTATATATGTTTAATCGTATATTATATATGCATATATTATAATATATATATATATATATATTATATTACTATTATCAATATATAATACTATATTCTATATAATGTATAACATATATATATAATGCTACGTAATTTAACTAACAGCATTTACTACAGGCATGAATAAGTGATTCTTGGGTCTCTCTATATTATAGAGGAATAGATGTATTATATTAAATATTATATTATTATAATATTATATATTAATATAACTAATATTTATATTATACTTAATTATTGTAACATTTGCCTGGTCTTAATCTTATATTATATAATTATTGTGAACAGCATCGGATTAGAAGCGATCTTGGGTGATAATACTATTAATCTTATATTATAATAGGAGTGATAAATAATTATATATATAATAATATAATATAATTTATTATATATATATATATCATTTATATATATATATATAATTATATTATATATATTATATATATAATATATATATTCATATATATATTATGTAATATATATAATATATTATTGACAGCATTTACTACAGCATGAACAGTGATTCGTTGGTCTATTATTAATAAGAGGAATAGATGTATTATATTAAATATTATATTATTATAATATTATATATAATATATTAATTTTATATTATATTACTTATTTATAGTATAGCATGCTAATATAATATAATATAATAGTTTTTTTTATAATATATAGGTGCAATAACCAACCCAAATCCTCTCTCAAAAATAGGATTTCACAAATTCTAAAATATAATAGTTTTTTATAATTTGGGGATTCAATATCCCAAAATTGGTTTTGAAACGAACATTGTTTATGGAATTCTAAAACCCAAAAAACTTGTAATCCACCTTATATCCCAAAAAAAAGTTGAAACAAAAGGGAGGATTTCACAAATCCTAAAAATATATTATTTTTTTATAATTTAGAGATTCAATATCCCAAAATTAATTTTAAAACAAACAAAGTTTATGGAATCCCAAAACTAAAAAAAAACACTTTTTACATCCCAAAACTTGAAATCCACCCTATATCCAAGAAAAAAAAAGTGAAACAAATACCTTAACAAAACACTCTCGAACCCCTTTCCGTTCAAACCCCTAAAAATGTTGGGTCCTTCTCACTCAAAGTCGCTCTCATTTTGTTCTGGCCGTCGTCGGGTTTCCTTCGTTGCCTCTCCTTAACCTCCTTCAGGCTTCCAACTCCGAGCATCCTCCACCGTCGTCAAGTCATCATCATCGCTGTCACCAAGTGGGCTTTCGTTGCTTGATGCGCTATATATATTTTGTTTTCTTCGTCTAACATTACGTCGTTGTTGCCATCGCAAATCGTTGTTGCCATTGCATCACCATTCTCATTGCATTCTCTGTTCCCTCTTTGACCATCCTTTGTCGCCTGAGGTAAATCTTCATGAATTTTTTGGTATTTTTCATCACTAGTATTGGTTCTATTTTGCAATATTTTATGAGTGTTTTTGCAATATTGTATAGTCTAGTCCTTGATCTTAACATATGAAGTTATTCTTAGCCATAATTTGAAAAGGCAAAAGAGCGCCGCCTTGCAGTTGGGCGCTGAATCCACTGTGCAGAGCAGACTAGTGTTTCTGTAATATTGCTTCCTCTCAAGATGAAAAATAGATTTTTATCGTGTCCACCTTGTTGCATGAAGGTGAAAATTTCTGTTTTGGCAAAGTTGTAGTTAAGATATTACCTAACTAAACATCTGATTGAACATAGCAGATGGCCTATGTTACCTATGTTGCATAGAAATAGGTGATGGTACAACTGTGGCTATGGATGCGGATACGGATACGGGATGTTAGTTTGGGTGTAGATCCAAACCTTAGTTCGGGCGAGGTTTCGACGAAGGGTTGCAGGCAAGTTCGAGTGTTGAGCAGGCGAGCTCGACGAGGTTAGGCGAGCTCGAGCAGGCGAGGTCGTGTCTATAAAAGGGAAACCCAGAGCTCAAGAACACGTGGCTGCTTTTTCTCTCTCACGCGTTTTCTCCTCTGGCGGCGGCTCTCTCTCTCCTTTCTCGCGATCTCTCTTTTCTCATTCAGCTCACGAGATTTTGAGGACGGGAATTAAATAAAAGAGAGAATTTAAGAGAGGGAATTGGTATTTTAGAAGGGGATTTTCTTACTGTAGCTACAGTAATAATTAGCATTTATTGAGGGATCTCAAGTTTGAGATTTGCTCTTGCTTTGTGATTTCTTGTTGATTAATAAGAAATTAATTGTGTGGCTCCCAAGGACGTATGCAGCTGCCGAACCTCATTAAATCTTGGTGTATTTTTCTCTATTGTGTTTTCTTGCTGCTTAAAGGGTTTAACGTAGCTCCTGCGGGTATTTCCCAACACGGGATACGGTAAATTTGTAAAAGGTAGGTTATGAGGACACAACTATATAAATATATTAAAACTAATTATTTACATGAGGTCGATAATGTCTTTTTTATTCAGTGACATTTTATATATTGGAGAATTTTTAAAATGAACCCATTTACATTTTTATTCCCCAAAATCGATTCATTTCAAATTTATTTACAAAAATCGACCCAATTGTTGCCAAGTCAGCAGCGTTGGCTGAAACTGGGTTGATTTAAAAATAATGCTTCTTTTTAATTAGTCGAGGTTGCAACCTCGACTATTTAGATGCTAGTTGAATTACACAGTTATTAGTGGGGGTTGAAACTGCAGTTCAAAATAGTCACGGTTGCAAAATCCTGACTATTTAGAATGTTAATTAACCAGATTACTAATTAGTTGGGGTTAGCAACCCCAATTAATAAGAAAGAAATCTTTTGACCTAGTTAAAATTGGTCGATTTTTGTGAATATGTTCGAAATGGATCGATATTGGCGAATAAAGATATAAATGGGTCTGTTTTGAAATTTTCTCCTTTTATATTTCTTTATGTACATTATAAATTGGAAAACAACTTGTTTTTGAACTAGATACCCTAACAATCTTTAAAATCATAGTCTTGAACTAGGTATAGATTTTAACAGACCTGACCCATACCCAACGAGTTGTAGCAAGTGAAAATGAAGTGTATAGTAAACGTCAAGGAATTGTTGGCGAGTGTTTTAAATGAAACATGTATTAGTTAAGATTTTATTTGATCTCATCTTTTAGTTTCGTTAGATTTTGATTTGATTAGGATTTTAATTTGTTTCCTTAAGTATTTAGATGTTTTCTTTTTCTATAAATAAGATGTGTAATCCTCACACAGAGATAGATAGACATTGATGAATAAAAGACATTGATGAATAAATTTTGAGTTTTGATTTTTTTCTCTAGCATGTGAAGTGGTTGTCTTTGGCATGTGTAGTTTATTATCTCAAATCCCTCTCTTTCTTTAATCTCATCAACTTATTCAAGGTCCTCATTAATCCTAGTGTGTAGTCACCACCAAACCTCCTCTTTGACTTTGCGTTCACCAAAGCACTCGCCGATCCCTGATGATATATTGGGTCTTTCAAATCCGACTACAGACGTCTACAACGACCTCCGATGAGTTCTCAAGATTCACTTGATTCCCCTCGTCATTAAATCTCTTCTGATCGTCCTTCAATCAATCATGATGTCAAACAATCAAGTTGCCGATGGTTTATCTCTTCTGGCGAAGCTCCATCGGCCTTACAACGCTGTTCGAGGTTCAATTAGCTCTTCATCATAATGAACACGACTCCAAAAAGTTATCAAAGACTTAAAAATCTACCTGCTCCTCCTTTCAGATCCCAGTTAACTCCCCACCATATATGACATAGCTCTGAAAAATTATTGAAGGCTTAAAAATTTACCCGCTCCACCTTTCAGATCCCGATTAGATTCGGACAATTGTCAAAGTTCGTAACATCGAGAACCTCGCACTTTCAAACCGGATCCGGATTGGCGTCAAAGGCACACATTCCAGAGCCTCCTCTTTTTGGATAGGAGCCCTAGCCCCATTCCACATCACACGCACTCTTCATCAGCAGGTATGTTACTATTTTTGCAAAATATAGGTAATTTTGTCCTTCCATTTGTAGTTATTTTTAGAAAGCTTAGTCTTTCTGAAACCAGAGAACAAACCAACTATCAGGGAGCTAATCAAGGTGCTAAAGAGTTGCAGTCATTATGCTCCAATCCCAAGATACTGCAATTGCCTCTGTGTTTGGTTTGTGCTTTAATGCTAAATATTGTATAGTACTCTTGAAGCTTTGGATGGAAACAAATAATTGGCATAAGCTTTTATTGGAGTCAGTTATTTCTGCTTGTTGTATAATGAAACTTTTGATGTATTTCATTACTCAGCAAGTATTTTCGTGTTATGTACTTTTTACAACTAGTTTTCTTTGGCAGTTTAAAGAACTCTGCAGATTAATGCTATATATGCAAAGATATGCAAGATATATATGGTGGATTAGGTAGAGAGTGATATTAAGGACAGCAATAACGAGAGAAAAGCAGTGCCAGGGGTTTTAAAAAACGCCCTGGACCGCTGGGCATCTACCTAGGCGCCCGCCTAGGCAGAGACGGTGCCCAGGGCATCTTGAAACACCCTGAGCGGCGCTGTTTAGGCATTGGGAGCGCCTAAGCGCCCGCCCAGAGCTAAGCGGGCCGCTTAAACGGGCCGCCCCAACAATTTCAAAAAAAATTCCAAATGGGTCATTCAACTGCAGAAATAAACATAATCAAACCCAAACGCAAACCCAAACCCAAACCTAACTAAACAGTAACCCTAATTTTCATTTCTCACTCCCGACTCCAAGTCGCCACGAATTTCTCTCAGCTCTTTATTTTCGAAACCCTGTTCCCCTTCGAAACCCCGTCGAAACTCCCTTGACCTCTTCGAAGCCTCTCGGAGCTGTCGAAACCTCTCGTGGCCTCGTTGACGCCTCTCGAAGCTCTCGAAGCCTCGTGAACTCTGTCGAAGCCCCACACACCTCATCTTCGATCTCGTAGCACCATAAGTTTAGTCGAAGCCCATTCATCTCTGTAACAAGGTAAAGGCGTTCTTAAATATATATTTTTTGACTGTTGAGAAGTATAAGCATACTGCATACATAGAGGCCATAAGCTACTGTAATTGAGTTGAGAATGGGTTTTTCAGTGTTGAGAACTTGAGATGAACTTATAATTTGAGTTGAGAAGTGTATGTATACATAGAGCTAGCTATTGTAATTTGAGTTGAGAATGAGTTTTTCACTGTTGAGATGAACTTGTAAATTGAGTTGAGAAGTATAAGCATACATATAGCTACTGTAATTGTAAACCATGCAATTTAGTTAACAGTAACTTAAATACTAACTTAAGTTTATTAAATATCTATTTTTTGACTTTGTCAATTTAAGTTAGTTGACAGTAACTTAAACTTATTGTTAACTTAAGTTTACTGTTACCTTATGTTAAAAATATTTGGTTTAAGTGTATACTTAATAATTTATACTTTAGTTTATCCCTTTATCATGATTTGATATTAAGTATATGAATGGTTTGTTTGTTTACTTGTTGTGATTCAGAATGTCGGGTGCTCCAGCGAAGGAGTCTACGGGTTCCACCATTATCCCCGTACCCTTGTGAAAGATAGAAAGAACTCAGGGGACATCGGTTGGGAGTTTGGATTTTGTTTGGACCCAAAAAATTGAATATTGTGCAATACCGACTATGTGGAGACAAGGTGAATGTGGGGATCCATCGATTTAAGAAGCATCTTGCAGGGCAAAGGGGGGACACCAAACCGTGTTTGAAGATTAATGAAAAAGATAAGCATAGGGTGCAAGAAGTGATTGATGCTAATTCAAACAAGAAGCAAGCTAAGGAGAGGCACACTATAGACTTTGAAGAAGAACTTCATACGACGAGGCCGTGTGATAAAGAAAAAGGTGAAAATAAAATCATCTCTCCTTCCACATGTGATGGATCTTCAAAGAGGTCTAGAGAGCCTATTGTTGGGCCGATGGACGCTTACACCGCTAGTGATCCAGAGCTAGCGAAGAGGTTGAAAGGGAAAATGAAGTAGACAGGAGTGAATGATTCTTTCTTGAAGGAGAAGAGAGATTGAGTGCATGATCAGTTAGCTAGGCATATGAAAATACCATCCCCTTTCATGCCATCTCCACGGATTCCTTTTTGAAGGTATGCATGGCTATTGGAGACTATGAACCGAGCTACAGACCTCCCAGCATGTACATGTTGAGGGAGCCCCTATTGTGAAGAGCTGTTGAGAGAACACAAGTCTCTTTAAAGACTCATGACGAAGAGTGAGACAAGAACGGATGCTCTATTATGACCGATGCTTGGTCGGACAGAAAGATGCGGTTGGTAATGAATCTTTACATCCACTGCAGATTAGAGACAACTTTCCATAAGTCGATTGAAACTTTTGAGGAGGCACATACATGGCAATATATATTTGAGTGGGTTAATGGGGCTATTGAGTAGATTGGAGCTGATAAAGTCATTCAGGTTGTCATGGATAATGCAGCTACAAATATGGCCGCGAAGGAGCTTTTATATAGGGCGAGGTTGAGGATTTTTTGGACTAGTTGTGCAGCACACATTGTTGACCTGTTGCTTGAAAGCATTGGGAAGTTGAGTTTATTCAGAGGAGCAATTGAGAAGGCGAGGACCCTTACCGTCTTAATCTATAGTCATCACAAGACTTTGTCAATGATGCGTCACATTTGTGATAAGAGGGACATTGTGAGACCTGAAGTTACTCGTTTCGCCACTACATTTTTGACTCTGCGGAGTCTTCTTGAGAAGAAAGAAAATTTGAGATATATGTTCTCCGATGAAGCATGGGTGAGATGCAAGCTTGCAAAGACCGCTAAAGGCCAAAAGGTGGAGGCGATTGCTATGAGTGATAGTTGGTGGACGGCGGTGGGCAAGGTCTTGAAGGTGTATGCTCATATTTTTCGATTATTGAGGGTAGTCGATAGTGACTACAAACCCTCAATGGGATTTGTGGTGGGGATGTTTGAAGATATGAAGAAGGAGATCATTCAAGCTTTCAAGAAGAATGAGAAGGATTTCAAGCCCGTGATTGATATCATAGATGGAAAGTCCAAGGATCGGCTCTTTTCTCCTTTGCATATGGCTTCTTACTACCTCAACTCTTACTATTTCTATAGGGATGTTGTTAGTGAATAACTGCAAAAGGGCGAAAGATTGATTTCTAGATGTGGTGGAGTTGTTCTATCCTGATGTAGAGCAACAAGTTAAAATTCATGCTCCAGAGTTTGAGAGGTATAGAGAAGGAAATGGTTCATTTGCTAGGATTGGAGCGGTGAAGGCTAGAGAGAATCGGATTTGAACCCAGGTAAAATAATTTTAGAAATTGAATCATTTATGACTTGTAAGTTATCTATTGTGCTATTGTGATAGTGAGTCAACTAATAATATATTGTTTTTTGTAGCTAATTAGTGGTATTTGCATGGCGGTGATTGTCCTCTCATGCAAAATATGGCTATGAAACTTCTCATTTGACAAGCAGCTCTTCTGGTTGTGAAAGAAATTAGAGCACATTTGAGAAAGTAAACTAATTTCTAAACTTATGAATAAGATGAAATTTTTCTTTGTTGTGCTTTCTAATTTGTGTCTTTTTCTTTTGAAGATCCATACGAAGAAGAAGAATATGTTAGAATCGAAGAGATTAGAGGAACTTATCTATGTGAAGTTCAACTCGAAGCTTAACCAGACGAAGAGGAGAGGAAAAAACAAGAACTTACTACTATCTAATGATTGTAGTAAGGTACGAGCATGGATCGTATAAGGAGCAACCTTCGATGATGAGGAAGAAGTTCATCTGGGCTCAGGCCTTACTTGGAGGATGGTAGAGGCTATATCGGAAGCGGCTGAGACTGCGGAGAATAGGAGGAGTTCTAGGCTAGCAGGACCTTCAAGTGCTTCTACTTCAAGGATTGATGAAGAAGAAGAGCCTCTTGTCTCGGATGATGATGTTTCAGACGAGGAGGATTGTATGGAGATGGATTCTGGGGAGGATAGCGATGATGGAGTAGAGGAGAAACTTCATGATGTTGATGGATGATGATGAGATTAGATTAGATGCATATTGTTAATTCATTATATTAAAGTCTAGAATATTCCTGTTTGATTGTCTTTTTACTGATATTTTGGGACCTAAACTTCTAGATATGAGATATTATATGCATTGCTATCTAGTATGTATGCATCTTTGATTGACTATTATAGTTTTGGATAGCATATGTGTTGGTATTTTACGACGCCAAGTCCGACGCCTAGAAGCGCCCAACGTTTAATGTAACATTGAACAGTGCTATATGAAAATGTGGTTCCATGTTCAACTTGGGGCATCTTGGTGTCTTCGCTTGTGGATGTAGGTTAAGATATTGACTAACCACGTTAAATTTTCCTTGTGTTGCTCTCTTTGTCTCTATTACCCACATGTTGTTCTGTTACTGGTCTGCTTTGTATAGACATCTCCTATATTTAGCTGTCCACCGCTGCAACAGTAAGTACCAGTTGTACAAAAGGCACCGACTTCAATAATTTACTGATGTTCTTGCATTGATTATACTCTAATAAAGCTTGACAGGTGGTTTAGTTCCCTGATATTCCTGTAGTTATTCATGTTTGTATCAGTAGACTTATCTAATAGCTATTGTTCTCTTACATTAGTAATCATGCCCAGCATTTTATTAGGAAAGTTCATTATCAAAAACTTTTTACTTGGATATTTAAGGAAAAGAACTTGTTTGTACCTTCCTGTTATATTTATATTTATAAGGAGAGAGGAACATCTTATTTTCATGTTCTCTTTGATTTCACTAGTAGATAGTGAACTGTTGGGGAAAAAAATGTTAGCATATATGTGACGACTAAAACGAAGGTTACATGATAGGCAAAGCTTTTTAGGGGATATATTATTCAAATATCTTATTTGATACCTGCTGAATTTAAAACTAGATCTCAACATTTATTTCAAAAAAGAAAACTTAAGAAGGAAAATAGATCTTAGTAGGAATGAATTGAAAACTTTTCAAAGTATAATTTGTGCATACTATTTTAGGAGCATCATGTGTGTAATGTACAAAATTTATCTTAAATTGAGAACTTGGTAGCGATATAGTGACAAAGCACTTGTTGTTTTATGTCTTTATTATTTACATATTGTGTTCTCTCTTTTCTTCATACTCCTTTTCCATTCTGATAATGACTGTTTCATGTATGTTCTTGTAGGGATTCATCTTGATAAGAAAGAGGAACTAATAATATTGGCGTCGATGAGGTATAGAAATAACGTCTGCCCCCGGAGTTCTTCTGTAGCTTGAAGTCCTGTATCTTTTAGGACCATTTATGTAAAAAGCACTCATTTTTGGTTTTCAATGTAAATAATAGACATTGTGAATATCTTAAATTTAAGAGTACTGCAGCTCAAGGCATATATCAATATGATACCAGCATTGATAAAAGGATCGAAGTATCTCTCGTCTCTCCATTGATTAGAGAATAAAATTTTGTAATAATTTACAGTTATAATATCATATTCGTTGCTTGATCCCGTCTGTTATGTTCCTTTGTCCCATCCGGTGCATAGTTTTTCCTTTTGCTTCATATTCCTATTTCTCTGTTTGCACAAAGTGCCCAAGCCCAAGCTAAAACTTTCAAGCCTGTCTACACTGACTCGTACTGCATGAAAGCGATCTGCTAAAAATATTTAGCTCACATTTCTAGGAAAATTAAAATTATTATTATTATTTAGCCCAAGACCTTATTAACCATTCTGTTCCTTTTTTTCCGTATGTATTCTTCCATTTTAATTTATGTTTTCTACACCTAAAAATATATAAAACCTGTTAGTCTAAGTGTAGATTCAAAGCTGAAGCCGAAGCCGAAGCTCGAATCAAGAAGATGAAGCAAAACGAAGGAAATAGGAAAACTGTAGTACGGTCGGTCGCAGTGCTCTCGTCGGTCAATCGCGAACGTGCACGCAACTGAGAAAAGTCTCTAGACTTTTCGCGGTTGACCGCGATGGGTTCTACGGTTGATCGAAGATATCTTGTAGGCGTTTTGGGTTTCTGTCGTTTATCCGGTCGACCGCGACTGGTTCGACAATCTACCGCGAGTCAAGCTGGCAGTTTCCTGATATGTTTTGAATTTTGTTTGGGCTGGGATTCATATATATATCTATATGTTTTCTAGGGCTAATGAGAACGTGAAAAACCATCAGAAAGAGAAATGAGAGAGAATCTCAGAGAGATTAATCCCTTGTTTGAGTGCTTGTATTCCTTTTTCAATTAATCAAAGAGATTGTATGGTGTGGCTCCCGAGGACGTAGGCACGTTGCCGAACCTCATTAAATTCGTGTATTCTCCCTTGTTCTTATTTCTGCAAGTTTTTATCTTTGATTTGTGGTGAATTTCTTTCTTGCTCAACTTTCTAACAAGGTCCGGAAGGGTAATGGTTCGATTTGATTGTTTCGAACCCTCAATAACTGGTATCAGAGCTTCGTTCAGCAATTTATGAGAAAACCATGACAGAGGAAATCAAATCTAAGATCGAAAAGTTTGACGGTTCAGTCTTCGCCTGCTGGAAGTCGCGGATAGAGGATTATCTGTACCAGAAGGACATGTATCGTCCGTTGATGGGCAAGGATAAGGGACAGAAGAAAGAGGAGTCAGAGGATGATTGGGAGATACTGGATAGGAAGGCTCTAGGAAAAATCCAGTTGTCGCTTGCCATGACAGTACCCCACAATATCTTGAAAGAGAAGACGATGGTAGGGCTTATGGAAGCGCTCACGAAGATGTACGAGCAACCGTCTGTAGCAAACAAGGTGCATCTGGTAAAAATTCTTTTCAACCTCAAGATGGCAGAAGGACGGTTCTTCACGATGCACCTCAGCAAGTTCAACACGATTGTTAGTCAGCTTATCTCCATAGACATCACATTCGATGACGAAGTGCGGGCCCTTTTACTTTTATCGCAGTTGTCGGATAGTTAGGCAGGTTGTGTAACGACAATCATCAATTCGGCGGGGAAGGAAAAGTTGAAGCTGAGTGAGGTGGTCAGTATGAATTTATCTGAGGAGGTTAGAAGAAAAGCGTCCGAATCAGAAGATTCAGGTTCAGCCCTAAACTTCGAGCAGAGAGGCAGAAGCCAGAAGAAAGGGAACCAGAACAAAAATCGGTCGAATTCAGTGAAGAAGAGGTCGAACTTGAAGGTTAGGCCTATCAAAGGAAAGTGTTGGAACTGCGGCCAGAATGGTCATATGTCTTCAATTTGTAAGAGTCCAAAGAAGAATACGGGTAAGCAGGAGGCTCATATCGTGCAAGATGCTTTGATCCTTGCTATGGACAGCGATTCATATTCTTGAGTCATCGACTTAGGAGCCTCTTTCCACGCCACTGCTAATAAGAAGCTTCTTCAGAATTATGTAGCAGAGGACTTTAGAAAAGTGTATTTGGGGGACAATGAGCCCTGTAATATTGTTGGAAAAGGTGATGTACAGATTCAGATGAATGGCTCTAAGTGGAACTTGAAGAACGTGAGACATGTATCGAAGCTGAAGAGGAATCTTGTTTCAGTGGGACAGCTTGGAACAGAAGGCTATATTTTGACATTCACAGGGGGTTCATAGAGAATCTCTAACGGCACAATGGTAGTTGCCCAAGGCAACAAATTAGGGACTCTCTATCTCACCTCACATGTGAGTGACACCCTTGCAATTGTAGCTGGTAAAGAGAGTACATATCTATGGCACAACAGGCTAGGGCACATGAGAGAGAAGGGGATGAAGATCATACATTCACAGGGAAAGCTAACCGGGATCGACTCCGTGAAAGTCAGGATATGTGAAGACTGCATCTTTGGGAAGCAGAAGAGGGTTAGTTTTCAGAAGGGTGAAAAGTCACCTAAGGCTCAGAAGCTAGAGTTGATTTATACAGATGTATGGGGTCCAGCCAGTGTATCTTCTTTTGGCGGTTCGAGATACTATATCACCTTTATCGACGATCACTCGAGGAAGGTGTGGATTTACTTCATGAAGCACAAGTCAGTGGTGTTCAGAGTCTTCAAGAAGTGGAAGGCCATGGTGGAGAACGAGACAGATCTGAAGGTAAAGTGTCTGAGATCAGACAATGGTGGAGAATACGAGATGAAAGAGTTCAAGAGGTTCTGTGCTACGAATGGTATTCACTTAGAGAGGACTATTCCAGGGACGTCACAACAGAACGACATTGCAGAGAGTATGAACAGAACCTTAACGGAACGTGCCAGGAGCATGCGATTACATGCAGGTCTGTCTAAGATATTTTGGGCGGATGTGGTGCATACGACGACTTACCTTATTAATCATGGGCCATCAGTTCCATTGGATTTTAGGATTTCAGAGAAAATTTAGAGTGGAAAAAAGATAAATCTCTCACACTTGCGGGTATTTGGTTGCGTAGCTTATGTTCATATTAGTGACCATGTTAGGGACAAGCTAGAGACTAAGTCACAGAACACTACAACAAACAGGCCTTTTAGCGACCAACTTTTTTGCGAGAAAATTATTTTCCTCAACAAATATCACTTTCGACGAGGAAATTTTTGTTTCCTCGGTTAATATCAGTAGGTCTTCTACGAGAAATATATTTTCCTCATAGTAGACCACCTTCTACGATGAAAATTTTAGTTCCTCACTAAAGATGATCATGATTTGGTCTCCTAACTACTACGATGAAAATTTTAGTTCCTCACTAAAGATGATCATGATTTGGTCTCCTAACTAGTTATTTTATTGACGAGGAAATATGAGATTCTAACTAGTTATTTTATTGACGAGGAAATATGAGATTTTGGTGATGAACTTTTTCATCGCGAAATGCACGCTTAACGAGGAAATAAGCATTTCATCGTTGCTCTTTTGGCAGAAAATAGAGGAAACCCTGCCAAATGTAACATCGATAAAATATGATTTCCTCGCTGAAGATCCATAATTTGCGAGGAACTGTTTCCTCATCAAAAGAATCAATTAGCGAGGAAATAATAGTTTCCTCATTATTAGTTTGGCGGGAAAAAAAAACCCCACCAATTTCAATGGTGACAAATTTAATGCTTCCTCGCTAAAAGTTTTTGTTTTTACGAGGAACTGTTTCCTCGTTAAAAAGAACCTATTAGCGAGGAAATTATAGTTTCCTCACAATTAGTTTGGTAGAAAAATTTGCAACACCCGCCAAATTCATTGATGACAAATTTAAGGTTTCCTCGCTAAAATTTTTGTTTTACGTGGAACTGTTTCCTCGTTAAAAAAACCAATTAGCGAGAAAATAATAGTTTCCTCATTATTAGTTTGGCAAAAAAATGTGCAAAACCCGCCAATTTCAATAGCAACAAATTTAAGGCTTCCTCGCTTAAAGTTTTTATTTTACTAGAAACCGTTTTATCGTCAAAAAGAACCTATTAGCGAGGAAATTATAGTTTCCTCATTATTAATTTGGTGGAAAAATGTGCAACACCCGCTAAATTCATTGACGACAAATTGAATGTTTCCTTACTAATTTTTTTTTGTTTTACGAGGAACCCTTTCCTCGTTAAAAGAATCAATTAGCGAGGAAATAATAGTTTTCACATTATTAGTTTGGTAGAAAAATGTGTAAAACCCTCCAAATTCAACGGCGACAAATTTAAGTCTTCCTCGCTAAAAGATTTTGTTTCGCGAAAAATCATTTTCTTGTTAAAAAACCAATCAGCGAGGAAATAATAATATCCTCATTATTCGTTGGCGAAAATTTTAGTGGGAATTTGGGTAAAAAGTAGGCGGGTACTCAAAGAAAAGAGCATGCCTCTAATATCAGTGGTCTAACAAATGTCCATATACAAGTCAACAATTGTGGGTCAATTTAGATTTTTTTTTTTGAATAAATGTCCAGCACGAGGTAAAGCTCTAGTATGGATAGAAATAAGGATTTGGTTTGTCTGGTTGATGGTTCCTTTTTATAGGTTTTTGCACAATTCACATGAAGATTAAAAATCAATTAATATTTATTCAGGTTCAAAGGGATCCCATTGATAAAGGATTGCTCACAAATCTTATAAGATTTAAACAATTTACGATTTTTGAATATACATTTATTTCAGACTTC
This sequence comes from Asparagus officinalis, assembly GCF_001876935.1. NCBI lineage: Eukaryota > Viridiplantae > Streptophyta > Magnoliopsida > Asparagales > Asparagaceae > Asparagus > Asparagus officinalis. The sequence continues at coordinate 86,613,054 of NC_033798.1, forward strand.
TGAAATTAGATTATGTTAATAGATAATATTGACTTCTGAAAATAGATTAAACCAAACATGTAATGAAATCTCTTATTCCTATTTGACATAATGTATAATGTTTAAGGTATATGGTGACCCTGCCCTACCACTCGATTCAATAATAAAAAAACCAAACCCTATCACTCGATTCACGCCCCGCGCCGCATCCAAAATTTCATTGGTTCCCCCCAAAAAATTTCATTGGTTCCCCCCGCCATCGGAAAAAAACCCTAACCCCAAAAATATCTGCCTGCCCTTATCTGCTCCCTCCTTGTCTACCAAACCCATGATGCCCCACTCTCCCTCTCTCCTCTATCTCTCCTCTCAGATCTCTCTCTCCGAGATCGACCCGACGGGATCCATACCAGGCCCGGTTCTGAAGGTGTGCGGGCTGATCCACCGCACATGGCCCCCTAAATTTGGGGGCCCCCTAACCCTAACCCCAACCTCAACAAGAGGACCTTCACCCCCTACGGCTCCACCGTCACCCTCTTCGTCCAGATGTGCTCGTACCGCAGTCCCCACTCCCAAAAGCACAAGCCCAACCTCGACTGCATTGTGCAGGGCGAGCCCAAGAAGCCAAAGAATCCCGAAATCGATCTCTAAGAAGGCGACGATGATGAGGATCAGAAGCAAAAGGCTAGGGTTTTGGAGAAGGGGAAGGGCAAGATGGTAATTGAAGAGGAGGAGGGTTCGGATTTCGACTCCGACTCGGATTTCGACCAGGATGGTGTCGAGAATGGCAATGGCGAGGACAACGATTTCTGCGACGATCCGCTAGTTGAAGTTGACCTGGAGAACATTCTACCTTTAAGGACGAGGCGAAGGGGCCCGCAGGAGCCCGGGGTGTATCTCGTGAATGATCTTGATGGGGATGATGACGAGTATGATGAGGACGAGGTGGTTGGCAGTGATGATGATGATGATGAGGATAGCGATTAGAGGGGACCGGGAGAGCAAAGGAGGTAATTTTGGTTAAAGATTTAGCGGTAATTTGTATTGAA
>NC_033798.1:86614093-86645515 GCF_001876935.1 Asparagus officinalis
TAGTGCTTATGGATGAAATGTAGATGAATGCGGAGTAGGCTCAAATGCGTCTGTGCATCTTCTTGTTTTCAATTGTCTAGATGTTGTCTGAAGTATTAGCGGAAGTGTTGAATGCTATTTTTGAATTTCGATCACGATGATGATGGACTTAGTTGCTATTTGGAATTAGCTTTCGGATTTTAGATTTATTCCTCCTTCGAATTAGGGTAAATTGCAGTCAAACCCCTCATTTTTACCCACTTGTCACCGCTCAACTCATTTATTAGTACTTATTACCTCTAAATTATTGAGGAAAAGGTGGTTATATGCAATTAATTATGTGAAAAGTGTCAATGCAAGGGTGATAAATGGTGATAGAAGATTTGAGGGTGATAAGTGTCACTGATAGAGAAGATGGGTTGTCTACAATTACCCTACTAATTATGTTGTATCAGCTATCAGTTTTGGGGTGATAAAGGGTTCTTGATGAGATATTGATAAATGCTAAGTACATTTGAATGGACTGGGATCATCTTCTTGTTCTCTATCTTGATATTGTGTGAAATGTTGTTTAAGAAGTTTTAGGATTAATGACGAGCTTAGTGTTATTTGAAGAGCAGTGCTAAATGGTAGTACTTGATACTGATATTGACAATGAAATGGTTTTGGTCAACTTTGATCAATGTAGGACGAGACCTTGAAGATTGTAACAAAACTTGAACTTGATTGTTTTTGTATATTTATTTGTCTTTCTAATTGAGTTGGTGGTGATGAGGATGATGAGGACAGTAATTATAGAGGATGGACAAGATGATGAGGACAATATATTTATCTGTCGTCCAGAGAGGAGCAAGCTTGCACAGCATCGATGTCTCATCCCTGAGAACAAGCACGGCTTCTACTCGAGAAGGTTTTGGTTCTTGAGCTTCGTCTTGTTTCAAGCAATTAATTCTAGCTTTTAGGATTTTGACATGTGAAATCATTTTTCCCTTTGCTAATCTTCTTATTTTCTAGCCTACTGGATGTGGGGAGATGTATATTATTACAAATTTCTTCACATTTTTCTCTTGCCATTATAGTGGAAGCTCCTTGCTGCATTTTTTTATTTTCCGCACAAAGTGTTTTCCCACTCTTACCTGTTCATTTTGTATAACCAAATATGCACATTGATATGCATATAACATAGTGATAAGCAAAATCCAAAGAAATACTAGACACAAATAAGCCATGTTTATACCAGTGTCATTGTATCAAGCGAAAGTTATTTTTTTAATGTTGATTACAGTTTGTTGATATTTTTTTCACTTTGAACCCTTGGTTACAATCGATGAATTTGGTAGTTAGATTTACCCATTGGAACCGGTGCTTACTCAATCAGTTGGTTTTTGTTGTGACGGGTAAATTTTGTATTGTTTGCATAGCTAGGGTGAGAAACATTGTGTCGAGTTACGATGCAATATAGAATCTGGTATATAAATGTTAACTACTTAGTATCTTTATTTGATAAGACATGTATGAACTGTAATTTGTTTTTCGAGCAACTGGAGCAAGATTTTCAGAAAATATATGAACTGTAATATCTTGAAGCCATAATACTTGATTTCATTAATTACTTTCTTTAACTTCCACCATTTTTATTTGATAAGACTATTATTAGATATTAGTTGTTCATACATGTCTTGACTATTGTTCACAGCCTATAGATTTGTCCTGGCCTCCCAAAATGAACTCATGTAATTCAGTCTCCAAATCATTCCTGATATATGCTTGCACGCAGAACATCTACTTGAAATAGGGTTCCAACTGATTGCAAGAGGTTCTACTAATGCCTCTTGTAATATACATGGCTTGTTGAATTGGGAATGACTGTGCAATCATGAATTTTTGGAGATACTGTGGCATAAAAGTCTTACTGTGATATTGATGTTAAGATTAAAGTTTGCGTCATCTTGGCTAGCAATACTGCAAGGACATTCGCTTATCTAAATTCTTAGTGTTGATTGAATTTTTCTAATTTCTCACAGCAAGGTAGGTACATGTCACATGATTGTTTGACGGAATTAATTGATTTTAGAGAAAGAAGAGTAACTAGAGGTTATCCTTATGTCTATGTTTTGTGTGAATCTCTGTATGATGTCACCTTAGTCACTATTACAAGAACTTTTATCCATCGAAGTCTAGCAGTAATAACAGGTAATGCACCAAGTAATCAATCACATGCAGAATTATTGAAAAAGAAAAGTTCTCATGTAGCAACTAGTGATTTGCCATATGTGAATTCTGTAGGGAATGGATCCGGTTCTAATCCGAGTAAATATGTAATCTTCATTTTACTGCTACAATATTTAAGTACCGTTAGTTTTTACTTTCTAACAAGTGTGTATGCTAATAGGTACAGAACGTACTCGTTTGCAAACTTCCAATCAAGCATGCCAAAATTCAGTAGCAGATGGACTGAATTCTAGTAGTATTGGTGTCACCATACAACGAACTACTACTCGTAAGTGGTGTTGAATTGAGCTGAATTCAGTTAAATTGAGCTGAATTGAATTATTTTCCTCTAAAAGGTGTAGAGAAGTTGAATTGAATTTCATTTTCATCAATTGCAAATTAGAAGGGTATACCTAAACTACAAACTCGAATGACAGGGATTAGAGTTAGTGCACGTCTTCAGCAACAAAGTGCTAATGATCAGCCAGTGGTAAACGCCATAGCTGAAGAGCGAGATGATAATGTGATGTCAGATATTAATTAGGAGCCTCCTCCAGGTATACAAAACATTATATACATATATTTTGAGAATTAAATATACATATGTGTTATGTTCTTAATAAAAATTATGTCAAAGGTACAACCAAAAAGGTGCGAGGGAATACGAGAGGAGTGAATGCAGATAAGGTGTTCTCCCAATTGAATTCTAAAATACCTGTGACTCTGACTGAAGAAAATGGCAGACCTACGGGCCCTTATGTAGAGATGTTTGCAAATGAAATTGGTTACACAATTCGAAACTACGTCTAACTGGAGGCAATTGAAAACAAACATGAAGCTGTCAAGACTCAGGAAGAATGAGAGTTTCTTTGCACTCATTTTTCTAGTGAAAAGTTTAAGGTACAATATCTTTTTTTTTATTTTTCTTCACGCATTACATTTTTTTTATTTACTTATTTCTGTATGTCTTAATAATTTTAGATTCGCTCAGAAAAGAATGTTCTTAATAGGTCAAAGTTGACATATCACCACAAAGTTGGGTCAAAATCATTTATTTCACACCAAGAGCAAATTGTAAGATACTTTTTAGTTTTGCTTATAAATTTGTAACTTAATTGTGTACATATATATATGCTGAAAAAGAAATATATATATGCTGAAAAAGAAAATATGTTTGAATGCAATAGGTAGCACAGACTGGAGAGATGCAAGGTGCAATTGATCGTTTTGAAACAGAGTATAGAAGCACAAAAAAAGGATGGGACTTGGGAGCAAAGGAAAAATGGGTAAGTAACGTGTTAATGATGCATGCTTTTAAAATATTTTAAGAATATAGGTGAAACTGATATTACTATTCTAAATAGGATTATATTGATTAGGTTGTAATTGAGAAGTTACATATGATTGAACTGGATATATTTTTTTTTACTTATAGGATCAAATGATAAAGATGCGAGCAGATACTACTCAACCTGATGGAACTCGAACAATAGCAGATGAGGAAATTTGTGCAAAAGTTCTGAAAGTCAAATCAGGCTACATTAAGGGCTGTGGTTTTGGCCCTAGACCACCACCATTAAGGTTCTCTCGTTCTTCGATGAGTGAAATGTCTGAAAAGAATAAAGAGTTGCAAGAACAGTTTCAAGAGACCCAACAACTTGTAGGAACTCAACAACAAAAGATCGATGCGCAAAATGAGGTAATCCAAAGATTGGAGGAGCAAGCCAAAAAGTTTGAGGAGTTTATGGCTAATTTTTCCAGGCAACATCCATCAGCTTAGTATTCTTAGTGAACTTAAACTTGGAGAAATGTTTCTTTGATCATGTTGTATTTGTTATTGCTTTAGACTAGCATTGTTACTTATGGTAGAAACTTGTTTGCTTTATTTATTTTAATTGTTTTGATGTATTGTGGTGACAATTGATGACAATTATTTATATTTTGAGCGTTTTTCTCGTAATAGCATTATTATTGATGAAATAAAATTTCCTCATTATAAGTATATTGCTTACGTCATCAAAAGAATATTTCCTCATTATAGAGTATACTGCTTACATCGACAAAAACATATTTCCTCACTATAGTGATACAACCTATAACGGCAAAAATAATTTTCCTCGCTATAGATCATATAACCTATATCGACAAATGTAAATTTCCTCGTAATTGAATTTCTTTGGCGAGGAATATGGAGTACAACCTACAACGATAAATTTAAATTTCCTCGTCTTTGAGTCCCTTTCTTGAGGAACTGTTTCCACGAGAAAAAGATACATATAATGAAGAAAATTAATTTCCTCGTTAAAGATTTACCTTTGGTGAGGAACAGTTTCCTCGCTGAAAGATACTTACAACGACGAAAATAGTTTTTTTAGAACTTTTATTATATATAAATTAAGTATTATTCATGTATCATTAGCGGGGAAACTATAGTTTAGCGATGAAAAAGATATGAGATTAGGTGAGGAAAAATATCGAGGCTAAAGAGTAACAACGAGAAAAGAATATATTCATCGCAAAAAGGATTTCGTGAGAAATTATAATATTCCTCGTAGAAACTTTTCTTGACCACGCTACCGCGAGGAAATGGTGACCAAAGTTTTTTCCTCGCCAACACACTACGGCGAGGGAATCTCGACTTTCAACGACAAACTTGTTCCTCGCGGATTAGCTTTTCTGTTGTAGTGGAAGTACACATTCATTGGATACGGTATTGATGAGTTCGAGTATCGTCTTTTGGATGAGAAGAATAAGAAGATCATCAGGAGCCGAGATGTCATATTCAATGAGGAGGTGATGTACAAGGACATGAGAAATACCAAGGATAGCTAAAACAGTGGGAGCAGCACTTCGGATACAGGTGGAACCGAGTACATGGATTTATAGGAACTTCTAGATATGGGTGATGATGTTTGTTCTGACCGAAAAACGGAGGAAGCTCTAGGTGCAGAAGTAACTACCCAGGACGTGTAGCTTAGGAGGCCATCCAGGGTACCCAAACTGAATCTTAGGTATCTTTCATCTCTTGATTACTTATTGTTGACAGATAACGGTGAACCGGAGTGCTATGAGGAGGCTATGTAAGTGAGTGAATCTTAGCAGTGGGAGCATGCGATGCAGGAGAAGATGAATTCTCTACTCACTAATGAGACATGGGAATTAGCCAAGCTACCTACACAGTAAAAAGACCTTGCATAACAAATAGGTCTAACGGGTCAAGCAAGAGAGTGATGGAAGCAAGAGGTTTAAGGCTAAATTAGTTGTAAAGGGGTTCTAGCAGCGGGAAGGAGTGGACTACACGAAAATATTTTTCCCTGTTGTAAAGCTCACAACCATCAGGGTGGTGTTGAGCTTGGTGTTAGACCCTAGAGGGGGGTGATTAGGGTCTTATGCTAATCTAATCCGATTTTATGCTAATTAAAACCAATTAATAAGCTATCCTAGCAAGATAATGAGCTAGGATAAGCAATATGAACAATGAGATATATCCTATATGATAAAAATATATGCAATGATATATAAGCTAACACAAGGGTGATATAATCAAACTACAAATGTGATAGGGCAAAATATACAAGAGTAATAGGCAATTGGCGATATAAGATAAATGCATAAGCAAATGCGCCAATGACAAACTCAAACACACTCAAATGATTACGGAGTTCGGACCTTCTGTCCTACGTCTCCGCTCCCCACTCCCGGGAAGAAATCCACTATCACAATCCGGTTTGGAAACCAGAACTTCTACACACTCGGTTTTCTAGCTAACCGAAAACTCTACAACGCACACTCTTGCAAACCCACTTTACACCCTCACAAGTATTGGAACTAGCCATGTCTCCCTCAAGTGCTCGGTTACAACCTCTCCCTAGGTTCGTCAACCGACGCTACTCCTCTTAGGACGATCCCCGACTCTCACCACACACTCCTCTCGGTATACAAGTGTATTACAAAGTGTATCTCACAATAAGCACAAATACAACAAATGATTGTTCTCTAATATGGTGAGAACACAATGAAAGCTCACACTCAATTGTTACAACTCTCACCAACCCAAATATACTATGTATGAAAATACAATAAGCTTATGTGGGTGTGTGTAAACAATGAGTGGCATAAAATCTAACTCTAATAGCAAACTAGCAATAATAAGAATATAAAAATCAATAATAAAATTGCTAGAGAAAGGAGTTAGAAAACTTCTCTATAAACACAAAGATAGGATGAGAAGATATTGAAGATGAACTCCTCAACAGATGATGCAAGCTCCTCTTTGTAAAGGCAAACCCTAAAAACAAACTAAACAAACTGTAAAACTCTCTTAAACTTGTTTAGAACTTTCTCCTTGGTTACTTATAGAAGAGGGCCGGGGTTGAGGGGTTTATATAGGAAGAGAAACCAACAGCCAAAATCCCTAACAAAACAACAAAAATCTCAGAAAATCAAAAATACGATTTTGTACCAAAAATAGCCGTTGGGCTATCGGCGGTCGACCGTGAAATTCTCGTGGTCGACCGCACCAAAAATAGCCGTTGGGCTATCGGCGGTCGACCGTGAAATTCTCGTGGTCGACCGCGAGGCACGTTTGAACCTCATAAAATTTCCAGAGAGTTCGACGGTCGACCGTGACGGTCGATCGTGGGAATTTTCAGCTTGACGGTCGACCGTGGCAGTTGACCGTGAAATTTTCTGCTGCATCTTGAGGAAAAAACAAAGGCGCGGTCGACCGTGGCGGTCGACCATGAACTGATATATAAAATTTTCAGGTTTAAAAACAGTTTGCTGATTTTAAAACACTGTTTAAAAATATCAAATAAATTCAAAAAAATGTAAAACTTTGGGGAATAATTGTAGACATGATAATAAACATGTTACAAAGATCGGTTTGCAAAAAGGACCTCCCAAAAAAATATCATTATTTTACAAAATAGTCCAAAACATGAAAATGTAAACATATGAGTTTTGACATTTTAGCTTAACTATATTTTGAAACATTACAAAATGATTTTGTAGACTTAATAAAAGATATAAGCTATTGTTATGAAGTCTATAAACAATGAATTCAATATTTTCACAAATACAATAGAATATGAAACATATGAGTATGTATATGAATATATATTTGTTTCATATATAGAATATGAAACATATGAGTATGTATATGAATATATATTTGTTTCATATCTATGAAATTAAACCAAAGCAACTTATCCACATAGAAAACAAACATTATGAATATATATTTGTTTCATATCTATGAAATTAAACCAAAGCAACTTATCCACATAGAAAACAAACAGGTATACATAATTTTTGGAATTTATTTGTAAAAACTTTGTCTGTGGATAAAACTAAAAATCAAGATGTATATGTATATATAACTATATATATAGAAACCAATCAAAAGTGTGTGTGTATGATTGAGCTTAGAGTACTAACACACATAATATAAAACCTAAACTAAATTACCTAAGTTTGATGAAGGTCTTCAATGAGCTCAACTTGGTACACTTGCGGATGAAGCTTGAACTTGGATCTTCAACTTGAATTGTACATAGCTTCACTTACTAATCCGCCAAACTCCATTTGATATGATCATTATGGCGCAATCCATCCAACCTCCAACTCGTTGTTTGTCTATAATAGATACAAAATATAAATACTAGACAAACAACATTAGAAGTAAATTATTTGTTAAACATCATCAAAACAAGAAGGCCAACAATCTTCCCCTTTTTGATGATGACAAATAATTTACAAAAAGGATATATGCATGAAAGAAAATGAATATACAAAGTATAATATATCATGCATATAAACAAGAAAGAATATACTCATAATATTTCTCCCCCTTTGACAATATCAAAAAGGGGAAAATCATATAGATGAAAGAGAGCGAAAGCTCCCCCTACCTATAAGCATGGGTGACTATAACACATAGAAAGATATAGGGATTGCTCCCCCTATCAAAATACCTTATGGAATATATGCAATAATGATCAAGGCACATATATGTGAGCAAGCATACATGAATATGCTGAATATCACTCACATACAAAAAGACAATGAGAACACATATAAATATGAAAGAAGTGTCTCATTACACAATTTTAAAAACATAATGTATAAAAATAGATTTATGAAAACAAAGGAATGAGAAAAACATGAGAACCATGAAAAAAGTTTTCAAGGGAAAATAAATCACTCAAATGAAGTCATAAATCAAGATTTGAGTCCAAAAACAATGTTTGATCAAAGAAGAAAATTTTCTTTGTATAACTTGATCAAACCACATAAAGAATATATTATAAAGCATATTTAAAATTTGAATCATCTATTTGTGCTTATATAATGAATTCAAAAGAACAAATCAAAGCAAAATTTTCATAGTTCAAAAGTAACATACAAGAATTATGAACTATCATTTTTAAGAGTATCAAACCAAACCATTATTGATTTTTAAAAATCAAGAAAGGTAACTATATCTAGCTCTTGAGCTAGTAACAACCCATGTAAATATTTAAACATCCGGTAAACACGATTTGGGAATAAACATCCAATAAACCCGGAGGGTTATATAAACACAAACCCCTCATCAAAACAAAACCAATAATCATGAAAACAAAAGAATTTGACCAATAAAAGGATTTTTTTCATAAAAGTTTAAAATATATTTTTCAAAACCAAGAAAAAAAAGTACTAAAATTATTGGCTTAAAAATTATTTTGGCACCCAAGTATTCTTGGTGTCGGTTTGTTTAGGGACATGACCCTTATCATTAAAGCTCAAAGCCCTAGGGTTATGAACCCTCTTGGGCACATATGGTGCACTAACACGGTCAAAATAATATTCATTCAAATGACCATTCCGATTATAATTTGTGCAATGAAAGAGATCCATTTGTTTTTGTGGACCATTAGCTCGTGCACGAGTAACATTTGCAAACATAGATGGTCTTTTAAGATTATTTTGCAAATGTGAAATATTTTGAAACAATATTGGTCTACTTGAAATATTTTGCGATTTAGAAACTTTTCGCAAATCAAAACAAAACTTAGCTAAGTGACCAACTCTACCACAAAAATCACAATGATACACATTAGCATGCTTATGATGAATAATGGGTACATGTGTGTGTACATGTGATGAAGAGACTTGATGAGATGCACAAGGAGCATTGACATTTTTATGTTTGTGTGCATCATAGCAAAATTTAGCTAAATAGCCTTTACGACCATAAATAGAGCACTTGTAAACTTTGCTATACAAGTGTGCATAGTGTGTAGGTGATTTATAAGTTATAGCACTAGAATTAGCACACTTGTCCATAAGTTTCTTATGATTATCAATACATGTGTTAAAAGATGAATCTAAGCATGATATACGGTTTTTCACAAGATTCAATTTATTATTGGTCACAACATCATTGATAATAGAAGTAGAGCATGTATGGTTATTCTTAAAAGAATCAAATTCATTTCTAATGCATTCTACTTCTAGCATGACATCTTTATTAGCATGAGTTAAGCTAGAAATGGATGAAGTCAAATTTTTATTTTCCAATTTTAACATATCATTAATTTCTTTAAGAGCAACATTTTCTTGAGAAATGATATCAAAATTGGAGGCTAGTTTCTCATGATCGGATTTTAAACTAACATGCTTGCTTTTGAGATTAATAAAATTATTTTGTAATTTAGTGTAGGCATGCGATAATTTCTCATATGCACAAGCGAGTTCATCAATAGATAAATCATTATCGGAATCAGAATCACTTACTACACAAGAATTATCCTCTTGTGGCCGTGTGCATGATGCTCCACATGAACTTGAAGAAGAATCCTCCAAAGCTTATTGGATTGCCTCCAAGTCCCCTTGATATGCTTCAATAAATTTCCAAAGTTTGTAAGCACTATCAAAATGAACAAATTTGTTAGAAAATGATGAGTCAAAAGCATTAAGCAAAAATTCTAACAAAAGCTTGTTCATTGTAAACATTTTCTTATCATGATTACTCCACTTGGATTTCTCCAATGTGGGCACAACATAAGCACAATCAATAACTTTCCATAAGTCGATATTTCTAGATTCAACAAATATTTTAAATTTAGAGCACCATTGAGCATAAGTAAAATTTCTATATTTTGGAGCAATATTTGGATCATAGCCTAAACGAAATGCACCCATATTTATGATATATATGTGAATATATGCAAGCAAGACAAATATAATCATAACTAGATTATCATAAATAAGATAACTTGGATCTTTAACTCAAGGTGATTAGACATTAAATCAAAGAGTACCAAGCTCTGATACCAATTGTTAGACCCTAAAGGGGGGTGATTAGGGTCTTATGCTAATCTAATCCTATTTTATGCTAATTAAAACTAATTAATAAGTTATTCTAGCAAGTATGAAATACAACAAGATAATAAGCTAGGATAAGCAATATGAACAATGAGATATATCCTATATGATAAAAATATATGCAAGGATATATAAACTAACACAAGGGTGATATAATCAAACTACAAATGTGATAGGGTAAAATATACAAGAGTAATAGGCAATTGGCGATATAAGATAAATGCATAAGCAAATGCGCCAATGACAAACTCAAACACACTCAAATGATTACGGAGTTCGGACCTTCCGTCCTACGTCTCCGCTCCCCACTCTCGGGGAGAAATCCACTATCACAATCCGGTTTGGAAGCCGGAACTTCTACACACTCGGTTTTCTAGCTAACAGAAAACTCTACAACGCAAACTCTTGCAAACCTAATTTACACCCTCACAAGTGTTGGACCTAACCGTGTCTCCCTCAAGTGCTCGGTTACAACCTCTCCCTAGGTTCATCAACCGACGCCACTCCTCTTGGGACGATCCCCGACTCTCACCACACACTCCTCTCGGTGTACAAGTGTATTACAAAGTGTATCTCACAATAAGCACAAATACAGCAAATGATTGTTCTCTAATATGAATGAGAACATAATGAAAACTCACACTCAATTGTTACAACTCTCACCAACCCAAATATACTATGTATGAAAATACAATAAGAACTCTCACCAACCCAAATATACTATGTATGAAAATACAATAAGCTCATGTGGGTGTGTGTAAACAATGAGTGAAATAAAATCTAACTCAAATAACAAACTAGCAATAATAAGAATATGAAAATCAATAATAAAATTGCTAGATAAATGAGTTAGAAAACTTCTCGATAAACACAAAGAGAGGATGAGAAGATATTGAAGATGAACTCCTCAACAAATGATGCAAGCTCCTCTTTGTAAAAGCAAACCCTAAAAACAAACTAAACAAATTGTAAAACCCTCTCAAACTTGTTTAGAGCTTTCTCCTTGGTTACTTATAGAAGAGGGGTTGAGGGGTTTATATAGGAAGAGAAACCAACAGCCAAAATCCCTAACAAAACAACAAAAATCCCAGAAAATCAGGAATACGATTTTGTACCAAAAATAGCCGTTGGGCTATCGGCGGTCGACCGTGAAATTCTCGCGGTCGACCGCGAGGCACGTTTGAACCTCAGAAAATTTCCAGAGAGTTCGACGGTCGACCGTGGCGGTCGATCGTGGGAATTTTCAGCTTGACGATCGACCGTGACGGTCGACCGCGAAAGTTTCTGCTGCATCCTGAGGGAAAAACAAAGGCGCGGTCGACCGTGGCGGTCGACCGGGAACTGATATATGAAATTTTTCAGGTTTAAAAACAGTTTGTCGATTTTAAAACACTGTTTAAAAATATCAAATAAATTTAAAAAATGTAAAACTTTGGGGAATGATTGTAGACATGATAATAAACATGCTACAAAGACTGGTTTGCAAAAAGGACCTCCCAAAAGAAAAATATCATCATTTTACAAAATAGTCCAAAACATGAAAATGTAAACATATGAGTTTTGACATTTTAGCTTAACTATGTTTTGAAACATTACAAAATGATTTTGTAGACTTAATAAAAGATATAAGCTATTGTTATGAATTCTATAAATAATGAATACAATATTTTCACAAATACAATAGAATATGAAACATATGAGTATGTATATGAATACTTTCAAGACTTGAAAAATTTTCAGAAACTTTGGCGGTCGACCGTGGGAAATTTTCGAGCTGACGGTTGATCATGGCGGTCGACCGTAAAAGTTGCTTATGGCTCCGTAAGGAAAACAAAGGTGCGGTCGACCATGACGGTCAACCGTAAACTGATATATGACAAAACAGGTTTAGAAGCAGTTTGATAATTTTGAAACCCTGTTTAAAAATATCAAATAAATTCAGAAAAATATAAAACTTTGAGAAATAATTGTAAACACGATAATACACATGTTACAAAAACTGGTTTTCAAAAAGGACATCCCAAATGAGAAATATCATCATTTTACAAAATAGTCTAAAACATAAAAATGTGAACACATGAGTTTTGATATTTTTAGCTTAACCATGTTTTGAAACATTACAAAATAATTTTATAGACTTAAAGAAAGATATAAACTATTGTTATGAAATCTATAAATAATGAATACAATATTTTCACAAATACAATAGAATATGAAACATATGAGTATGAATATGAATATATATTTGTTTCATATCTATGAAGTTAAACCAAACCAATTTATCCACATAGAAAACAAACATGTATACATAATTTTTGGAATTTATTTGTAAAAACTTTGTTTATGGATAAAACTAAAAACCAAGATGTATATGTATATATAACTATATATATAGGAACCAATAAAAAGTGTGTGTGTATGATTGAGCTTAGAGTACTAACACACATAATATAAAACCTAAACTAAATTACCCAAGCTTGATGAAGGTCTTCAATGAGCTCAACTTGGTATACTTACGGATGAATGTTGAACTTGGATCTTCAACTTGAATTGTACATAGCTTCACTTACTAATCCGCCAACCTCCATTTGATATGATCGTTATGGCGTAATCCATCCAACCTCCAACTCGTTGTTTGTCTATAATAGATACAAAACACAAATACTAGACAAACAACATTAGAAGTAAATTATTTGTTAAACAGTTTGTCTATAATAGATACAAAACACAAATACTAGACAAACAACATTAGAAGTAAATTATTTGTTAAACATCATCAAAACAAGAAGGCCACAAATACTAGACAAACAACATTAGAAGTAAATTATTTGTTAAACATCATCAAAACAAGAAGGCTAACACTTGGTGGCTGCAGAAAACCTCTTCCTTGTGCAGTTAGATGTGAAGACTGTCTTTTTTCATGGTTACTTGGATGAAGAAATCTACATGAAACAACCTATTGGCTTCATTGAAGAAGGAAAGGAAGAGATGGTATGCAAGCTCAAAAAGAGTTTATATGGTTTGAAACAGGCTCCGAGGCAGTGGTACAAGAAGTTTGATAACTTCATGCAAAACAATGGTTACAGAAGATGCAATTTGGATCATTGCTGCTATTTTAAGAGGTTCGAGTCCAGCTTTATTATATTGTTATTATATGTTGATGACATATTAGTAGCAGGACCGTGTTTAGAGGAGATAAACAGTTTGAAGAAGCAGTTGGCAAAGGAGTTTGCAATGAAGGATCTGGATGCAGCAAAGCAGATTCTAGGGATGCGAATCAGTAAGGATGAACCTGAAGGGACGTTGAGGTTGAGCCAAACTGAATATATCGAGAAGGTACTTTAGAGATTCAATATCCAGAATGCTAAGGTTGTCAGCACACCCATTGGAAGCCAGTTCAAGTTATACGAGGAGCAATCGCCTAAGACAGATGCAGAGAGAGAGAGAGAGAGAGAGCATATGAGCAGTGTGCCATATTCTTCGGTCATTGGGAGTCTCATGTACGCGATGATTTGCACGAGGCCGGACATTGCCCATGCAGTGGGAGTTATGAACAGGTTTGTAAGCAATCCAGGGAAGCAACATTGGGACACTGTGAAGTGGATATTACGGTACTTGAGAGGGACAACGAACAAGCCACTATGTTTTAGGAGGAATGAGCTGGTGCTGCAGGGATACGTGGATGCGGACTTCGCTGGTGATCATGATACGAGACGAAACACCATAGGGTATATTTATACCTTAGCGTCGACAGCAGTGAGTTGGGTCTCACGTCTGCAAAAGATTGTGACTTTATCTACAACCGAGACTGAGTATGTTGCGGTGACTAAAACAAGCAAGGAGATGATCTGGTTGAACGGGTGCTTGGAAGAGTTGGATATGAAGTAAGGGAGAGGAGTTCTTTATTGTGATAGCCAGAGCGCTATGTATCTTGCCAAGAATCCAGTTTATCATGCCAGAACGAAGCACATCGACATATGATACCATTTTATACGCTCGTTGATTGAAGACGGAAAGTTACACTTAATTAAGATTTTAGGGAGTCAAAATCTGGCGGACATGTTGACGAAGGTAGTCACCATTAAAAAACTGAAGTTATGCGTAACTTCAGTTGGCCTTCACGAGTAGAAGATGAAGGCGGAGACACACTAGAAGGATCGACGAGATCGTCGGGATGTTAATGATTGAAGAAAGGATTTTCCGGGGAGGAGAAGATACTTATTCGAGTGAACTCGCTGATAACGCTTTGGTCTCCAAGTGGGAGATTGTTAGTCTAAGTGTAGACCCAAAGCTGAAGCGAAACCGGAATCAAGAAGATGAAGCAAAACGAAAGAAACAGGAAAACTGCAGTACGATCGACCGCGGTGCTCTCGGCGGTCGACCGCGAACGTGCACGCGACTGAGAAAAGTCTCTGGACTTTTCGCGGTCGACCACGATGGGTTCTGCGGTCGACCGGAGATACCCTGTAGACGTTTTGGGTTTCTATCGTTTATCCGGTCGATCGCGACTGGTTCGGCGGTCGACCACGAGTCGAGCTGGCAGTTTCCTAATCTGTTTTGAATTCAGTTTGGGCTGGGATTCATATATATATATATATAGCTATATGTTTTCTATGGCTAATGAGAACGTGAAAAACCATCAGAAAGAGAGAAGAGAGAAAGAGAATCTCAGAGAGATTAATCCCTTATTTGAGCGCTTGTATTCCTTCTTCAATTAATCAAAGAGATTGTGTGGTGTGGCTCCCGAGGACGTAGGCACGTTGCCAAACCTCGTTAAATTCGTGTGTTCTCTCTTGTTCTTATTTCTGCAAGTTTTTATCTTTGATTTGTGATGAATTTCTTTATTGCTCAACTTTCTAACAAGGTCTGGAAGGGCAATGGTTCGATTTGATTGTTTCGAACCCCAACAAAACCTTCCAGTTTACCATTAATTAGTTGATCCATCAAAAATTGTTTCTGCAATATCAATATATCATGGCTCTGAAGAGTAACACAGCAAAGACGAGGGGCGGATACGCAATTTCCGCGAAGTGATGGAGGCAGGTCCGCGTGAAAATACTTCGGACATAGGACAAATTTTCAAAACCAACCCTTTTAGCATTTTATTTGCAAAAAACGACCTATTTTGAAAATAATCGCCGGCGCTCTCGCGCCATAACTCGTCACTGGCACCTCATCTGCGCAGCCTAACTTTGCCGCAAGGCCTATGAAAGAATTGCTCCTCGACAGCGCCGTCACACTCTTCAAAGTACATCTCGAACGGTTCCGCACCTTCCTGCACACGCCTTATTCAAAGAAATAAACCCGTAATCCTCCGCCGCCAATTCTGCCGCTGTACACTCCGCCATCTGCCTCGAGAACCCATCAGCCATCTCGAAGACTCCATCGGAGTCGACAAACGAGTTCCCTCCTCCTTCTTCCCTCATTGTCCTCACCACGTCCTCTAGAACGTCGTTCATCAGCACAAGCTGGAGCTGCATGCTCAGCGGCCTCCTTCTCCCCGTCATCTCGCGGACGCCTCGGCCGAATCTCCTCCGCCCGGGCTTCCGGAGCTCCGCCTGCGCCGAAACAACCGCCTCCATCTCTCGCCCCCTGCGTCCCTCCTCATCCCCGCCAATATCCCCATGCACAGTTCAAAGAATCTTGCTAATCGCGTTCCGGCCGGTAGACCTGCGGCCGGATCCCTCGCCGGCCGTGTGCGTCTGCGGCTGCGGCTGCGGCTGGTAGTACGCGGCGGCGAGGTAAGATCCTCGACGACGAGGGCGTACGCGAGATGGTCGGGCTCGGGCCGGGGCAGGGCCTAGGGTTTTCGAGGGTAAAGAGGCGGATCCTGGGCCCGAAAGATGCGAGAGCGATTTGACGAGTCGAACGAGATCGACGAGGGGTAAGACCCAGGACGGACCGTCAGGGGCGTGACGGATCCGTCGCCGGTCGAACGAAGGCCCGCCAGGTTGGTGGTGCTTGACCACCATGGTCGGCGTGCGCGGGTCAGGAGGACGGATGGGAGCCGGCCCTGGCTCGGAACGCGGCGGTAGGTCTCGAGAGCAGCCAGATCGAGGGCCGGGGATGTTGTAGAGGGAGCGCCGCTCCGTAGACGATGGGGGATTGGTGCCGTCGGCGGTTTGAGGAGGTTGAGGGTTCGGCCGTCCGTTGTGGGTTAAGGAGGAGATTTTAAGTGGGGCGAGGGAGGGGAAGAGCGTCGACCGGGGCGACCGAGGTGCGGCTGGCGATGAGCATGGTCTCCTCCGATTAGGGAGGGCGGAAGGCCCGCAGCTGGGAGAGGCGGCGAGTCGGTAAACTGTCGCGCGTACTGGGCGCCCGGGTGTGGAGGGGAGGGGGGGGTGGAGGGGGGCCACTCCTGCTTGGACAGTGAGGTGTGTGTGTGCTGTGGGGTGCTCGGCGGTTTGCTTTTCTTAGATTGGGCGCCGGCGGCGGCGCGTGGCGGTGGATTTTTTTGTTTTTGGGAAATTTGCGGGAAATTTCGGGAGTGGGAGGAGAGGTGCATTGCTGTCGCTGCGGCGTGTCCTATTCCGTTCCCATTTTCTTATGTCCGAGACAGTATTTGTCTTAAGGTCAGTTTTGGGTTGTTCTGGTTCTTGTATACCTTGTGCTTTGTTTCAGTTTTGGTTTGGTTTTGTTTTAAGATTGGGATTGCTACATAAGAACATGTGTTTATGTGGAAGATATTGCTTGTGTTTGGATTTCTTGTTCGGTATATAGTGAAATTGGGATTTGGTGATATGTTATTAGGCGGTATGCTCACAATTATTCATTCTTATGTTACGTTCGTTTGGAATGCTGTTTGATACATGATGCTAACGATTGTCTACTGTAGAATAGCTGTCTGAGTTCACAGAGAACACATATCATTTCAATTTGATAGCCAATTTCTTCTGGTATTTAGGAGATTTCGACATCTAAAACAAGCTGATGACATGACTGTCCATCATCATTGACAATTGGGACATTCATAACCATGTTGTACCATTCACAATTATTGGTAGAAGGTTTGATATTTGTTTCATTATCGGTCGCATCTTCCCTGTTGTATGCCCCTGCTCTGCATTGAGGCTGTTTGTTAACAGGGAAGACACCAGAGTTCTTTCTGTAAATCCAAAGTATTGACTTCGTGAAAACTCTCGACTCTTTTTCTTTTCTAGCCTTAAAGGACTCTTTCAAATTGCGACTATCTAGGATACAGATGTGAGTCCTCAATTTCTAATAAAATCAATAGATATAAATCCATCCATTTTTCATTTCTTTAAACTCTTCTCTTGGAATAGAAAAGCAATCCTACATGGTAGGTTTCACGTAGGATCTATCTAGGATTTGCCAAAGTACTTTTGAGGGTCTTTGGATACTTCAGTAAACAGTTTGTGTGTTTATTTCTCGCCTACTGGTCTAACAATAATGAAAATCTACATATTGAAGTCCCTAGTTTTCTTAATAAAAAACATAGATATGTCTTCCTCAACTTTTTATGTGTCTTGAGACTCTTTTTTCCCCAAATACAAATGTCAAAGTAGTCTTAGGTGTATACATAATATGTACCTAATTCTCTTTAAGATCTTTATTTGCCTTCTTTCCATTGAAACAAACAAATATTTTGAGGGGCTAGAGGAAGAGTCATTTTGGGGTCTTTCAGGATCTCTCTTAAGCAAACAAAACCCTCTTCTTTGACACCCAGATAGCATGTGATTTTATTAACTCTACTCAATTGCAAATCCATTAGGTAATCATAACATTCAAAAAATGCACAGATCCTCAAGTCCTATCCAAATTATAGAGGATTTAAATACTTGAAATATGATCTAGATTCTAGGTTGAATAAACTAACAACTCTAATTATAGTTTGGGATGAGAATTGCATAAGTGATGCAATCATGCAACCTGGCGGATATGTAAGGACTTGTCGGATATGTAAAGACTCGTCAGTTTAGCTACATCACATAAGTTTGGGGGGATAGCTATTCATTCCAATAGTTTCTTAACTTGAAATGGTTAGTGTTTACGTCAAAAAATTAGTGTGTGATTTGGGAGTGTTGAACTCTATTTCTGGGTCCCTTGATCTCCCTTGTGAAAGTACCCTAGAGGGGGGGTGAATAGGGTAATTGCTAATCTAATCCGATATCGATGTCAAATTAAAATTTACTAACAATATCCTAACAATATGATATACACAAGTGATATATGCAAGGATGTATAATTAAACAATGGACGATATAAACTATGAGACAATGGCGATATAGAAATATGATAAATAATGAGCACAAGAATAATACGCCAAGGCAATCGCAAACAACAAATATGATCACGGAGTTCGGTCTTAACACTCGACCTATGTCTCCGCTCCTCACCTCGACGAGATTCTCCACTATCTCAAATTCACTACACAATCGGTTTTCAAACCTTACCGAAAACTTTTACAATCACACGTTGACAATCACAGTACACTTTTCTAAGTGTTGGTTGACCCGTGTCACCTTCCTCAAGTGCTTGGAATTACTACCTCTTCCTAGGCTTTTACAACCAAGTCACTCCTCTTGGAATTGACCTCGTTCTTCTCCCAACCACTCCTCTAAGTGTCCTTGTGTATTACAACGTGTTCTCAACAATAAGCACAAATAAATGTTTAGTTCTCTACAATGGATGAGAACGAATTGTAAGCTCACTCTCTAACACTCTCACAATCAAAATATACTAAATATGAAATACTCAAGCTTAAGTGGTTATGTGTGAAAATAATGAGTAATAACGAAATTTAAACTCAATTAAATCTAGCAAAGATATATATGAGAATCAAAATGAGAACAAGCTAGATAAATAAGTTTAGAAAACTTCTCCAATGAAAACAAAGAGTTATAGATGATGAATTGAGGTTGAACGCCTTAAAAATAAAATTTTGATTCTCCTCTTTGTAAACTTTTTTTCAAACAAACAAACATTTGATCTCTTAAAAAACGAGTAGCCAAGATGGCTTAAACAAACTGATGAATTGAAAACTTGGCTTAAAAAATAAGCATTGAGGGGTATTTATAACCTCTCAAAGAAAATCTGTCATAACTAGCTGTTGCAGAAAAAAGACATCATCAGTCGACTGATAGTATAAGTCGGTCGACTGATAATATGACCGTTGGCTGAACAGGCAAAAACAAATGAGTTATCAGTCGACTGATGACACTACATTGGTCGACTGATAACACTGTTCAGTCGACTGATAAGGATCAGTCGACTAAGTAGAAACAAAAAATAAAATTCCAGAGCAGTTTATCGATCGACCGATATGAACAATCGGGCGACCGAAAAACATGCACAACCCTTATATGAACAGTAAAACTATTTTTCAAAGTACGTTTAAAAATAGTAAATAAATTCTAAAAATTATGAAACTTAGGGAAATGATTATTCTGATGATAACAAACATGCTAGAATGAAAATTTTCAAATATTGTTTCCCGTTTGTGAAAACTCATCATTTTGCAAAATCTCAAAAATACAAGTTCGTTTAAACCCTTGATTTTGTCAAAACGATTTCAACCAAATTTTGGAATCCCTTTTAGTGGATTAATTTACTTTGGAAATGATGTAAAATGGTATTGTTCAATCTATAATCCAAAAACTCAAAATATGAAATAATACGTGTATGAAATTGAGCTTAAAGCATAAACACATAAAGTATAAACCCAAAATACTATACCCAAGCAATAGATCTTCAATTAAGCTCGTCTTAGTTGCGGATGAAGCGATGATGAATATTGACTTGAATTGTGACAGCTTCATTCTGATTTCCTTCCAACCTCATTTGAATGTCATCGTTAAGCTCAATTCCAACCAACCTCCGACAATGATCTTTGTATAGGATACCTAACAATCAAATACAAGTATTCGACAAACGATGTTAGGAATTATTTGTTAATCATCAAAACCAGATAAGATAATAGGCTCATAAACATGAGACCTAATGGTTTATCTTCCCGCTATGGATCATAACTTGTGCTTTGCTACACATGCAACGGAGGTTAGAGGCGGTAGAGGTTTCCTCCGGCGTGCCCTCCGATGCTCAAGTAAGTGATTTTTCTAGTTAATCTGAAGAGAAAAACAAAGTATCTCTTGTTCACTTTTTTATGTGTAAAATTGCATTACCTAAATCATCTATATTTGTAGAGGGATTACGAGGGACACGTTGGTGATTTCAGCCGAGTGGATTGTAGTACTGTTTCAGACCTACTTTACACGTGCCGGCGATCAGTTGGCCAAGTCGACTTTACATAGTGAAAAGGCTGTGGGCTATATGGCATGTACGAGGAGCTATGAAAGCTCTGGCGCACACGGTCATTATGATTAATGTTGCATTAAATGCTGATGGTGACCAAACGACAATTTGTGAGCGCTAACATGACACTTATTAAATGCCACGTGATTTTTAAGGAATGCTCGTCAGGCTGAATGACTGTGGGAGATGTACTGCGTCGGGTCTGAGTAGAGGACGCTTTTCGCTTCGGAGTCGGGCATCTTGACAGGCACCGAGTCGGTTGCGCCTTTCGACTCGAATTAGAATTTCGAGTCGGGTCGTGTATTATAGGTGCTTTGGAAGTTGGCGAGCGAATCAATATTTGGCCACTCTTATTAGGCAGGGTAATTTCTAGTGTACAACATTGGCATATTCTCACTTGGACTTTGCAAGCCAAGTGTGAGAAAATAAAGTGCTTCAGTTAGGACTTAAACCACTTTTGCTGGGGAAAAGCTGTGATTTGATTCTTCTAACGTCAGTAGCAATCGTGTGGCAATTTTTGCGGAGTGGCGCTTCTGCTCATGGGACGTCACTTTGGTTTTCGAAAACCGGTAGTGTTTTTCCCCTAAGCTGTGCCATCCTCGAACTCCTTACCACGTGCTACTCCTTCCGCTTATATACATTGTTTTTATCCTTCTTACTTTCGCAGAAGCCATAGGATTTGAATTTCTGTGGCTGTAAGTGCATTTGATCTTCCAAAGTTTCGCCTTTCGTTGATAATGTCTTCTCCTGCTTTGTCATTTTTTGGTTGTCAACCTGTTGGAGCTTGCAACGAGGTCAGGATTGCCTTGTTGTGCAAGTTTTATTGAGATGTGCTCCCAAGTTGCTTGGAGCAATATATCCATGATTCGACATCCCCAGTGATTACACACTCGTAGCATCGTTGAGGTATCAACCTGTTTACCGTTATGGTGGAGATTTGGTGTCGTTGTACTGGGATCATCTCGATTATGGCCTTCGCTTGCCGTTGCACCCGTTTTTACACGGGTTTTTAGGGCCTTGGAGTTGCTCTGACTCAGCTAACATTGAACTCCATCGTTAACTTAAGTGGAGTTTCTTGTCATCTATTATCGTGTCGACATCAGGCCGACATTGGGGATTTTGGGCAGCTTGGTGAGCGTCAAATTTGGAGAGGACACTTCTATCTACAGTCGACATGCGATTTCAAGCTAGTGTCTAACACTCCGACGATGAACAAGAACTGAAGGGAGAAGTTCTTTGTCTAGAGTGCAGACCCGATCCTAGCTTGTCCCACGTGGCCATAGATCAAGAAGGGGGGTCTTCGTGTGGAGAGGCTCTCGGCGGAGGAGTTTTGAGGGCTAGAAAGGGTCCACGCTCACGACATTGGGAGGTTATGTGAAACGATGTGCTCAACGCTACTGGCATCTCTCTTGTCCCCGCCTCCGAAGTAGATTTGGCCCGCACCGCGGTTCTCTCTATCGACGAGGAGTCGGTGGAGGGTGCTCACCCTGGTTCTCTTATGCCTCGAAAACGCCTTTGTGGTGAATTGGAGGTGGAGGACTTGTAACTTTTGCAACAACATTTCACCACTGAGCTCGCTGCAATGCTTGGCTTAGGTAAACCCTCTGCTCAAGCGAAGGGGTCTAAGAGGAAGAAAGTGGCTACTGGAGCGTCACTGGGAACTCCTTTCTCTTGAGGACGAGGTGGTTGAGGATGCGCCTTGGCCGATTGTGAACATCCCTAGGTTGATCGGGACCGCGGCCCCAGAGTCTCCCCACTCTCTCCCTAAGTTTTTTAAGAAGGGTGAGTTCCCTCATTCGATTCCCGAAGAGGAGGCCAAAGGGGAGGTTGCTCCTGTCAAGGATCCGGTAGGGAATGAGGGAGTAGGGGTCGACACTACAGGTGCATCGATCGAGACGGGGATTGGGCCACGAGTTAGTTAGGAGACCCGGAAAGGAACCTGCCTAAGAGGATCTGATCGCTACGGCTTACAAGAAGATTGCTCCCGGTGCTCTGGGTCTCTTAGCGACAGTGCATGAAGGGCGGTACCAATGGCCCTATCCTCACCGAATTGGTGAACTTCAGCCCCGCACTTGAGAAGGGATGTGGGCTCTCTTGATGGGTCCTAAATCATGTCCTTAGCTATGCGGGAGAAGAGGAATGTCCCTTCATCCCTGAGCGTCAAGTGGACATTAGGGGATCAGTCCTAAAGTTCAAAGCGACCAGGAGAAGGGAGTGGAGTAGTTCCTTCCCGTAGATGAGGCGCTGCTCTGTGAGATTCCTGATATTAGTCTTCATCATGCCCTCCAAAGCTATCTCACTCAGGGGACCCTCTTAGAGGTTGAATCGTTTCTACGATTCGGAATCTATCTTGAGCTTTTCTTCAAGATTTGTGTTGAGATGGAGGCTTAGAGGGGAGGTTGAGAAGTGGTCGAGTCGGCGGCCGCTATCAAGGGCAGTGAGCTCGACGAGTTGGAGAGGGTTCAGTCCATTGTGGACCAGCAACTGGCCCGCAAAGATGAAGAGCTGAAGGTGGTAACGGCTAGTGCTCAGCAACGTGAAGCTCACCTGAAACAGGCACATGAAGATGCCTAGAAGCTTAAGGAGAGCCTCGATCGTGCTCGTTATGAAATAGGACCTGCCAAGGAGAGATTGACTTATTTTGAGTCGAAAATTCTATCTGAGAAGGATGAGAAGGAAAAAGCCTTCAAGACGGCTCAAGTTGCTCGCATCAAGTCGGAGGAGCTCCGAGCCAAGCTGCAAGGAGAGATGGCTCAGTAGGAGGCTCTTCGTCAGGATGCCGCCCGTAAGGGCGCCAAAGTTCGAGCAGGAGCGCAACTCCTTCGTGCCCAGGTTCAGGAGCTTGGGACTCATGTGGCTTTCTTGGAGTCGAAAGCCTATGAGACCAAGATTATTGAGCGATATCACAATGGTCATCTGGGCAAGATTGAGGTTGCCCTCGCTTGTAAAGGGGGCTTTGACTATTTGAAGGGTCAACTTCCTCCTAAGCTTTTATTAAAGGAAGATTGCTTCAAGTATCCCTCCCAAGTGGCCACATGCCTTGATATACCTAGGGTACTTAAAGTGCAAGGTGGGTTAGGGATAGTGCAGGAGGACGAAGTGGAGGCTTTTGAAGGGGAGGAGGAGGTTGTTGGTGAAGGTCTGGACAACGAGGCTGACCCTTCTTCCCCTGAGAATTGACTCATTTCTTTGCACTTATTTCATCAACTGTTTCTCATTTGTGTTTTTGATTTTCTGAGATTTTTCCGACTGAGTCGCCGAGGGTTGTGCCTTGGGTTTGCATTTGAAAACTGATACGAAGGATCTTGATAAATGCCTGACAAGTCGGTGACGACCGAGGCGCTAAGGGCTCTTCTCCATGCCTTGAGCTTACTTTTGAAAACCGAAACCAAAGGCTTTGATAAATGCCTGACAAGTCGCTGAGGACCAAGTCGCAGACCTTCGTGCCTTGGTTTCACTATTGAGAACAATACCAAGGGCTTTTGTCTTCATTGCTGACTCGATGAAGATTGAGTGGCAAAGGCTTTGTGCCTTGATTTTTACTCGTGAGGACGGGCTTGGTGCGTGCCCTGGGTTTACTTTGAAAAGACACCAAGGGCTTTTGTCTTCATTGCTAACTCGATGAAGATCGAGTGGGAAAGGCTTTGTGCCTTGGTTTCACTCATGAAAACGATACCAAGGGCTTGGTGTGTGCCTTGTCTTTTCTCTGAAAAGACATCAAGGGGTTTTATCTTCATACAGGTTAGTATATGACGCACCGTAATTTTTTTTTACAGAGGGGTTCTTATAGTCTAATTACATTCTGCTGAGGCACCCTCTGTAATGCTTTGTAATTTAGAACAATCTTGATAGTTTCTTAGCTTTGTTCTCAGTTTGCTCTTTGAGGGAATTCTTCGGCTGGCATAGCGTTGGAGCGGTGATGGCAACCTCCGATCCTGAGATCCAAAAGCCAGAGATCATCATTTCCTCAAAAGGAGATGAAGAAGGCCCCACAGTGGGCGCCAAACTGTGTACGTCGGAAAATTAATGTGTGATTTGGGAGTGTTGAACTTTATTTTTGGGCACCCTTGATCTCTCTTGATGGTTGATCTTCTCGCTGTGGATCATAACATGTGCTTCGCTACACATGCAATAGAGGTTAGGGGCACGAGAGGTTGTTTTCTTCGACGTGCCTACCGATGCTTTAGTTAGTGATTTTGTGTAATTAATCTGAAGAGAAAAACATGGTATGTTAACTTTTTTGTGTAAAATTTTGTTACTTTTGTGATAGAAATCATCTATATTTGTGGAGGGATTGCAATACTGTTTTAGACCTATTTTACAAGTGTCGGCGATTGGTTGGCCGAGTCAACTTTGCACAGTTAAGACTGTGGGATATATAGCATGTATGAGGTGCTTTGAAAGCTCTGGCGTGGCGTGCAGTCATTATGACTGATGCATCATTAAATATTGATGGTGACTAGGCGAAGGATTGTGGGCGCTAATAGGACACTCATTAAATGTCACGTGACTTTTGAGGAATGCTTGTTAGGCCGAATGACTGTTGGAGACGTACTGCGTCTGGTCTGAGTGGAGGACACCTTTCGTCTCGGAGTCAGTCATCTTGACAGGATCTGAGTCGGCTGCGCCTTTTGACTTGGATTAGAATCTCAAGTCGGGTCGTGTATTGTAGATGCTTTGGGAGTCTGCCAGCGAATCAATACTTGGCTACTGTTATTAGACGGGGTAATTTCCAGGGTATAACAGTTAGGAAATTTGTTATTCATGTTACTTAACTCAAAGTAATTGGTTCCCAGTAATTCCATTGCCTTGATGTGCTCATCCGCAGCGAACTTAATCCAAACCTGCTGCTATGACCACTGAAATATTTGTAAGGCAAAAAAGGAAACTGAGATATTTTGAAGACTTTGTTGTCACTTAGCAATAGAGTAGGCTTTCCATGAAAACAGTAAATGATACAAGTTGACTTTACATGACTGAAGACATGGATGACTTTTACTTATGTATGATGTATAAGGAGAGGAATGTTATATTTCTTAGAGCTTTCCCCGGTAAAAGGATTAAAAATCAACCAACAAGTGCACGGAATGTGAATTGCTACATGGTAAGGAGGCTTCGGATTCTTTTTTGGGTGGAAATGAAGAGAAGAAGCCTAGCTACATGAATGATACATTAAAACGCTTGCTATGATCGCACCTATTGCTCTTCATAGAATATAGAAACCGGCAGTTTGACAAGGCTTAACCCAAATAGCCTCTGGCGTTTGACTTGTGTATCCACTGTGATTTGAGTGAAGATATTGTCATGGGACCTCTGAAGCACTAGATGGTGTGGATGTGGGAATTGTATTGATTCAATAACAAAATTCATGAGAGTTCCATGTAGAAGAAAAATACTGTTGTAGTTTTGTTCGCATATGTATGTAATTTGTAAATGGTAACTAGTTCATCCTTTATGCTTTTGGTTGTACTGGCTTGAGGTGATCCAACAACAGTTCTTGTAACACTTATGTCAGGGCTGTTTGATTGCATGTGAACGGGGTTAATATTTGCATTTTAGGGAATATAAACTTGATTTATGACTGCCATAAATATTAGAAAATTATGGTTCCTGTTATGATAGGCCGTAGATGGAGGAGCATTTTGTCACTGGAAACAGGTGCAGGAATCTATAACATACTTCAATTCTCAGCTGTTGGTGTGACTTATTTGCTAGCTATAGTTTTTGCCAACTTTGTTTTTAGTTATTACTTAATATTAAGAGTCGCGCAAATGCTGATTAGAATTATAAGACCATTGCTGAAAGAGATTTTGATGAATATTCTTACTCCAGATCCAATAATTCAACAACTTTCAAGTAAACTCTGCTTTGTACCACATACAATGTAGTTTCACTTCAAATTTACCCGAAATATTATGGTGTCAGAGTTTTTACACAGCTACGGAGAAAGATTTGCACAATGCGCTCTTAGTGGGCGGTGTGGATTTAGATCTGAACCAAAGCAGATTCACATGAAATACGATGATGTCGCATCCCATTGTCCAGCATCAATTGTGCTATAGGCAAGAAATGATGGCAAAGAGGAAATAATCCGCTTAATGATGTAGAGCTGATATTGTTGTACTTCATGTTTAAATATTTGTAATCCTGGGAACTTCAGCTTTCTGATCAAAGCTATTTAAAGATCTTTTGGAGTTGTCGGAGAAATTTAGGAAAATGCATAATTTGGAGCGTGCAATACTCGCAGAAATAAGAATATCCACTGATCTATCTGTGTGGAAGCAGATGAATATATGTTTGTTACTGTAGTTTTGTTTGTGTAATTAAATGAAGATGAAGGGAGTAGTACATACTTGTGACGGTTGTAGAGTCAAAACTCTATAGCAGATACAGCGTGTCAAGAAAGATGGTCATGGACTTGATATTTATAGGGTGAGCTGTGCGTATCTGCATCAATTTGACTAGTTTTGAACCGATGACATCCATCTGGAAGTAGTCAGGCATATGAAAATGTATTTTAGATCATCGATTAAGTGTATTAAGATTTTTTTTTTCCTGCATCATCCCCCTGTCCATACTAATTAATAATGGTTTTGTACTTCGAGAGTTCAGTACAGTGCATCAACAACATATTTCCATTCTTTTAACAATATTCTAATGTCATCCTTCACTATAATGTTTGTGCATTTTTCCATCCAAACTTGTTTTACTCTCTGATTTTCTTTTCCTTTTTAAGTATTAGTTCTGGCTGAAAGCAGCGTTGACATGCTATGTCGTCTGAACTACTAAGAATCGGGCCTGTGGTGTAAGCTTTTTGTGCTCCAGTATCTGTACTCAGAGATCGAGCAAAAGTGTTTTTATCTTTTTTTTTCTCTCATTTGTGTATTTGTTGGTTGATTCTTTCAGACTATGAATTTAAATGAAACATATTCAGTGGCGTTGGGCAGAGGAGCCCCTAAATGTATCTTTAATTTCAGGTAGAGTTCTCTATGCTCTTTACGAATATTTCTGGCTGGCAGATTGTGTTCTTAGTCACTCGTGTATTAGTTCAAGGGGTAGTTTCCCGATAGCATGATCTGGGCAGTTTTCGTCGGCCTCGTGCACAAGAGAGTATACTCTCTTCTCTTGTGAACGTGCACAAGCTGAAACTTCCTCTGCCAAAGTGAAGGAGGCCTTCCAACGATCCGTAAGCACGTTAATGAGCGAGTCTGAAGCTGATAGAACAGATGAAACACTGGCGGATGCATGTGACCCATGTAATGCGGCGAACTTCTATTATGAACCCCCCTACTTGTATGCGACATGCCAGGTACCTTGGTAAAACGGCACACTTACATGACTACTACCTCTAAAGCATGCGGCAACTTGTCCCACTGGTTCAAGGCGTTTATATAATTTAATTTACACATCAAAGCCTTCAAGAGAAGAAAAAAAGAAATTATCAAAAGATTTGGTTTGTAAAATCTCCACAAATTTACATGCATTTAGCTCCTCTTTCTAAAAAGTTGAAGACTGATAACTGTTTGATTTCTGAGCGCAAGTAAAAAAAATAACATACCATAGATTAATTTATGCAATCAGAATATGTTTTATAGTAGTAAAATATTTGTTTGAATTTTTCGGGGGCTTCAGGCATCTTATATGTGCATGTTTGTATATGTGCATGTTTATGTTTGTATATGTGCATGTTTGTATGTATTGTCTTTATTATTAATAGATATAATTTAGTGTTTTATAGTATCTGTTGTGTCCTGTATCATGTTTCGAAGGCAATACTCCTTTAGCAGGTGCTGTTCTCCTCCTTCAATCAAGACGCAACAAAAATTTAAAAAAAAAAAGGATGTACAACAGTACATCTGAGAAAGCCATTTTCAGCATCGGACGTCCCTTTACAAAAGGCCCGGTCAGCCAGTGGTCAAGCTCTAAGCATAAAAAAAAAAGTCATAAGATTCCATTAACCAGCTAATAACTCCGCTCGGCGATCGAAGTAATTATTGACGAGCGAAAGAGCTTGGTACCCAAGAATTCCTCCCTAGCTAAAAACTCAAAAGAATAGAACAGTAACTCTAACTTTAATTATACACACTATCTATATGTTAAAACTAGCCCAAATCCACGATGGTTATCTAGAGCCGGATCTCAACTCCCGGGGGTAGGGCTCGCTATAATAGCAAGGCGATGAAGGCGGCCATGCTGCTGCTTATAAATAGCAAAAGCCAACCTTTACTTCTCCTGTGCATCTTCTCGGGCTCACACGGTCTAAATGGCGTTAGGATCCGGTCGCATGTTAGCTTGAAAAGCGCAAAGCATGCGAAAAATACGCTTGCTATCAGCACAACAAGCTCCTTGTTCTCCAGGGTTTCCTGATTTCTTAGGATCGTATCCACATTTTCCCTGTAATCATGCGAACGAAGAAATAGCAACTTCATACAACAGGAAATAATTTTGTGCTTACTGTTTTAATTAGGCAAAAATACAACTGGCTTTAGTTTGTAAGTCTACCCACTTGAGTAGTGACTTCAAAGAAAGATACAACAGACTTGGAAAAAAAAAAAAGGATACAACCACCTACGGAGAAATGTCAGAATGAAAAAAACACTAGCTATCTACAGAGGAGATTGGACGCATCTCTTCAAACCTCTCTATATAAAATGCTAAATGATTTGAAGACTCCTCTCATATACATCAAGTATCCAAAAGACATAAGAAGTTCCAGCCATCCGAAAATTGTCCTGCTATGGGTTTTTTGACATGTGACGAGGGTTTCAGACCAGATTGACCTTCACAAACATAAATTCGATATGATGATTAAAGTGAATGGTGTTAGTTGTTGGTCTGGATAACCCACTGAACCATCTCACATAAAATAATCATTTAAATACCTCATTCTAGCATTTACCTTGTACATGGTAATAAGGCTGTGGAAAGTGGAAAACTGAGTGAAGCAAGGTTTTAAATATCGGTTATCGGGGATTTATCGGACGGTCAAAATCCACATTGAATAGCGGATATCGGGGATATATCGAGAATAAGTAGTATTTATCGGTGTGGCACTACCAGATGGTGATATACATAATATAATATTCTAAAATGTAAATAATTATGTTTAGAATCACTAACCAATGATAGAAACTTGGGTCGGGTCCGGTCGGGTTTAAAGTGCATTGAATAGGTGCATTTGCCCGAAATTAAAACTCAAACCAAAGATCGATAATTCTGACTTTTGGGCCAACAATATCTTCCGATAATTCACTTTATCGCCGCATTATCGGCGATAAACATCCAAAACGTAACCGATTTAGAATCAAACTTATCATAGTGGAAGGCCCCCCAAAACCCATAAATCGTTGATAATATCGGTTTATCGGCCGATATTTAAAACATTGGAGTGAAGTGATGAGACAACGTTTAGGCTTTTCGAGGCTTAAGCAGATCAAAGAGGGAGAAAACAACAAGTAAAAGAGCGGTCTAGCTGATAGATGCTTTAAAAAAAAAGAAAATTTCAAGAAAAACATAAAACTGATACAAATGTGTATTTGATGTTATGCACAGATCCCAAGCATGAAATGAATGTGTAACAATGGCACAATATTAACAAAGTACTAGTGGTTCTTCGAGGCGGTGGAGGGGAGAGCAGTGGACTGAAGCGCGATGAGGAGCTTGCTACCGATGGTGAGAGGAGTTCAAGAGAGATGGTGGAGGATGATAAGAGGCAGCGGGAGACGAACTGAAGGAAGAGGTAGAAGGTGCTAGAGATAGTGTTTTTTTTGTTTTTTTGTTTTTTTTTTAGGTGGGGTGAGGGGGGCGGCTCCTTAAAGGAGAATTGGCGGCAGTTTTTTTTGTTTTTTTGTTTTTTTTTTAGGTGGGGTGAGGGGGGCGGCTCCTTAAAGGAGAGGAGGTAGTGGAGACAAAGGATTATTTGGTATCTTAGGGCCTTTTTGGGTTCGAATCAGAGAAGGAGAAAGAGGGATGGGTTTAAGGTGTTAGAAACAGGTCCTGGGTGGGTCGGGTGCAAAATTGAAACCAGTTTATCATCATCCCCTTTTTTAATTAAGCATGTTAAAGCGCTATTAAGCGCTTTTTGCCGCTGTTTCGCACCTTCACGAGCAAAAAAGCCAGTGGCGCTTTATACCACGCCTTTGAGGCAAAGCGAAGCGGCCAAGGGCTGCTTCTGCTTTATACATCCACTTTTCCCCACTTTTTGCCACTTTCTTGAACAGTAGTCGGTATGTATACGAGTCGTATCCTTTTTCAATTTAACTGTGCCATGAACCCCCAAAAATTTAGTTACGGACTGAGTATATGATGGGGACCAGGATTATTAGAATCCAGCAACCATGGTGAGTTTCAGTATGTAAGATAAGAAAAAGAATGACCGATCACATTTGATTGTTCAAGTGGCATTAAAGTAACGCATATAAATGTGTAATTATCACTTGCGTGCAGACCATTTATGCTGTCAATGTCACTGGTGTAGTGATTGATGGGGTGTGGGCATGCATAGTTTGTATGTGTGTAGGTGTATTTATCTGTGTGCAGCGCATGTTTTTTTTCTTTTTTTGTGTTTTTGGGTTTTGGGGGGGGGCAGGG
>NC_033798.1:86646166-86654025 GCF_001876935.1 Asparagus officinalis
GTTCTATTAAAGTCTTTAATTCCAGTTGTTTCTCTACAAATAACAAAAACTCATAAAAACTACCATGTTGGTTATCCTTAGCTTTGTGAGATATTCACAAAGCAAGGTAAAGTAAAGATGAAAAACAACACTCCTCTTTCTTAGGTTTCAGTTCCTCTCCCTTTACAGTTCTTGGAAGGATAGGAATCAACCAGTGACCATCCCACGCTAACAAGAAAGAAAACAAGCAAAAAAAAGGACGTTCAGTAGCTAAAAAATATCTGCCTATTGTTCACTTCAGTTATATCTGCCTATTGTTCAGCAGTACTTGTGCGTTGGTTTAAGAGAAGCAAACTATTGACCTCAACAACATAGTAACATACAACCATAAATAGTTCTCTCTTATTTAGCTGATTGATCTATAGTATAGACTATAGATGAGGCTTCCTCATTTGTTTACACAACTTATTTTCAAACTGGACAATCATACGACATTGCAAGAAAAAGTAATGCTGCCTGGTAAAAATGAGTCAATTATTAGTAATCAGCAGCAACATGAATACCTTGTAGTTGATATAAAAATTTCAACGAATTGTTTGCAAGTATCTTACTCAAAATTTTGAAAGTCTTTGCAAAGCATCAATAGTCATAAGGGCCTAAAACAGATGAAGCAATACGATAAACTTACAACTACATATTGATGCCTCAAACCAAACGAGTGATTCCCTATGAAGTGTGAAACAAAGAAGAAGCTAATTCTATAATAATGATATACTATCATGGTTTTTTTCCTTCATAAAAAAGCCTAGCTTTCAAGTTTGGAAGGTTATGCAAGATAGTAAGTTCCAACTCAATAAAAAAAAGCATGCCGCAGAAAACCTCTTACTAACCTGACATTGGCACTGTCTTTGACCAACGCATCAACTTGATCTGAAAAAGTCGATTTCCAATGCTTAAGCTCGATAAGTTCCTCTTCCTAAAAGGACACGAGCATGAATTCTTGTCAATAAGCTAATAGAAGTATTGAACCAAGAATTATGTATAAGGCGTTATAACTAACATGAAATTTTACATACCAAAACCTTTTTAGACACCACTAGATCCTTAATTTCAGATCCAATCTTCTCTAGTAATACTGTCTTCTGAGAAACCTCCTTCTGAAGATCTGGGACAGCACCGCCGTATCTTCGATCAAGTTCCTTGGTGAACTCCTCTAAAACAGAGAGGCTCAGCTCCAAAGAACTCAACTTTTGCATCAAAATCTTTAAAACAGCATCACTTGGTACTCTTCCTGCTACCTGCTGCCTTGAGTCTTTCTTATGATTTGGTGCACTGCTCTTTGGGGTATCATTTTTGACATGACTGGCATCTAATCCTTTTAGAGGAACATCAACCTCATCAATTCCTTGAACTATATCTCCTTTAATGCTAGAATTCACCTCTGGTTTCGATGAAACAATCTGATCTTTAGCTGGTTCATCAGGTACAGCTATAAAATCCTCGAGCATTTTCTCAATGGCATCGACACCGTAGACCTCTAGAAAGCTCAATGTGCAATAGAACTCTGACCCATAATGGCTGACAAAGTTGAGTCTCATGTATCTCACCCACTGGGGCTCCAAAAGGGTAAACCTCTGTGCATGTTTCACATTTTCAGCAGTGAAATTCCCGAGGGGAATCCATGTCTCGGTCGGGTACCTCAAGCTGCCCAATAGCACAAAATCCTTGAAGTTCGACGAGTAATGCTCCAAATTGGCAATGCTAATAGAATCAACAAGGGTTTCCTCAGAGAGCTCAATGGCTACAAACTTCCCGACTGAACAAGGGTTTCTCAGATACTTGTCCTCGTCTTTCTCCAATATATTCCCCGCCCCTTTCGCCTCCTTATTATGCGCCAGAACCTTGGCGCCCTTCGAGGCAGAGGCGTAATTATACTCCTTTCCTCCAGGCTCGAGTCTGGGGGTAATTTTCCCGAGCACTTCGTGCGCATTGCTCCTCTTCGTCTGCATCGTCTTGTTCCTAATCTCGTCGAGCCCAACGTACGCCGCGGGGCGAGAGGAAGTCTCGTTCTTTTTCAGCTCCTCCGCCTGATTCTTAACTCTATCCCCAGAATACCTAACGTCGCAAACGGAGGAGTAATTCTTGCTGATGGCAGATGGGAGGAAAGATTCTAACAACGTCTCTCTCAGACGGCGGTCAGTTGTGTTGCTAAAACTGCGTGAATCTGAGTAAAACGTAACAGCGCACAAGCTAAAAATCAAATGGGTCGTTTCGAAATTAGATTATAATGAGAATCGAATGAATAAAAAAAAGAATCGGAGAGGGTACCTCGATTTCCGTGGACAAAAGGGGAGCAGAAGAGAATGAGGAAGCAGAGGAGGAGGAGGAGGAAGAGGTCGTAGAGGGCGTCCCTTGACGTCGGGGCTTTGTTCATGGGGGAGGGGGAGGGAGGGGAGGAGATGTCTCTGGTTCTCTTTCTCCGCTTCATGTCTCGTTACGAGAGCGAGGAGAGAGGAGATGAAGATGATGAAGATGATGATGAATCATTTTCGATTTGGTTTTTTTTTCCTCAATTAATTAGTTTTTTTGGTGTTCATGCCGAAGGAATAGGAGAGGGAATGGTGGGGAAGTAGAAGTGCGGTGGTTGGTGGAACAAAGAAGGGAGCTCGTGAAAAGAGACTGTAGATCGATCTGTTGACGGGCTGGACTCAGACATCACGGTAAATCGAGTCAGGCCCAAACTCGTTTTCGTGTAGGCTGGGATTGGGCTCAGGACTTGGCGAGAGATTACAGAGAGAAAACGCGGAAGGCATATAAGACTTTGACGCATCACTGGCCACTCTGTAATTACATCAAGTGAGAATGAAATAAAATAAAAAATAACATAAAATACTCATTTTCGTTCTTATATTTGGGTGTAACTAGAGAATGAATAAGGAATGAATTTTTTTTATTGACAGTTGTCGAGCAATAGACAAATTTGTTATTTTAATTAAGTTGTTTCTTTCCCACTTAAGTGAGAATGTCCATTTCCTACCAAGTGATTGGGAATGTTTCGTCTCATAAAAGGTGGGAATAAAAGGGAAGTGTGAATAAGCATTCTAGCTTCCAAAAATATAGTATTTTGATGCACATGAATGGGAAATGGGAATGAGCGTTTTATTCCCACTCATTCCCACGTACCAAATAAGGATCTTCGGTTTGCCCAAAGAAACTTAGAAAGTAGGTTTCCATGACCTGACACTTCTACCATGTAGATTAAAAGTTTCAATCCCTT
The DNA here is from genome assembly GCF_001876935.1 of Asparagus officinalis. NCBI lineage: Eukaryota > Viridiplantae > Streptophyta > Magnoliopsida > Asparagales > Asparagaceae > Asparagus > Asparagus officinalis. The sequence continues at coordinate 86,649,423 of NC_033798.1, forward strand.
TCAATTTTTTCAATTTATTTCACATAAATAGATTGAGAAAACCCTACCACGTCAAAAAAAAAAATAAGAAGCCGGATTTGCTATATATGTCAGTCTTTTTTCTTTAATCCTTCTCGAATATATCTTACTTTTATTAATATTAAAATAAATGAAAATTCAACTAAGCATCACATTGAATGACTATTTTTATGATGTTGATAAATTTGCATCTTTTCAATCCAAGAGAAACATATATATTATTCTATTACAAATTGAATAATCCACTTCTAGCTATTTACCTAAGAGATTTGCTACAGTGACCCAATATATGGGACTAACATGGAGGACAGATGAAGTGTCCCCCTCCTATTGTATAATGAGCTGATCATCATTAATGATGGTCAATTTATTATGTAATAGTATGGTAAAATCTCACATGCCCCTCATATTGGCCTCATATTTTTGGTCACTGTGGAATTTTTCTTTGCCTAGTCATGATAAGAAGGCCATCAACAGAGAATTTGGAAGGGCTATGGTCAGTTTGACAAGTTCATCCATGATCACTCCCGTAGGTTTTTTTTTTATCCAAAAAACGTCAAGTTACTGCGTCCGTAACTGAAGGCCTAAAAGTTTTGGTACAAGCATTTTATGAATGCGCCGCTCGTTTGGTTGCGCACAGGAAAGATTAAAGCAACGGTTGTTGACGAATCAAACGGTACATCATTACGTCCATCATTACAACCAATGTACAACCAAGAAAGGAGTGAAGCTTACCTTCTCGATAACTTCAACAAACCGATTTTACCAAGTTAACAAGATTGGATTGAATACGAGTTAATTACGTAAATGAGTAAATACTTGTTCTAAAGACAGCGGAAAAAAAAATTTACTCCATCGCAACAGATGATATAGCATTCCATTAACAATAAATGCTGGTTAAAACATGTTTGGCAAGCCGTCAAGTCGACTTATAAGCTATTTTTTAGCTTACAAGCCTTTTTTTTAGTGTACAAGTCACTTTGACATATTTAGCAAATGACTTATTTTAGCTTATAAGCAACAATGTTTAACCATGGAAAATACCAGCTTACCTCTTATCATTTCAAAAAATTCTAAGCTTCATCTATTTATCCCTAGTTTCATTTAATATATTTTATTCAATTTGACGATAATAATGACTTATAAATCACTCATTTGCCAAATATTGTTTGTTGATGCTCGATATCAAACAGCCAATTAATACAGAAGAGGATTATTGCGGGGTGGTGAAGGATGATGGAGGGCTCGTTCCCTTCTCCAGCTTTACGCTTAGTTCTTAAATGTGGGTCTGATGTCCGCGTTGCACAGACAGAAATAGCGCGTGAGAGGGCGGGGACCGGTTCCCCCGTGGTTCCTCCGACGATCAAGTCAGTAGATAAACATGAGCTTGAGTGGAGTTTAGAACTATGCGTTCTTATGCTATGTGCATTAGAGATTATCATCTCTCTCAGATTGTTATTTATTTTCTTGCCTTGATTTCATGGGGGTGGGGGGGGGCTTCTCTAATAGTGAATAATATCCATATATAGCATGGATGTCTGTGGTAAATTGGTCATTTCGGCCATACAGAATGACGGTGGCAAAGCGTGAGCTGGAAGATGAGTCATCTCTCTCTTTACAAGTGTCGACTTGCGACTGGAAGAGAAGTTATTTCAGCACGGGAGATGACGTCTTCGCAATATCCGGAAAGTGACTTGTGGGCATGGCATAAGGCACGCAGGCATGTTGAGTCATCCCTTGCTTTACAGGTGTCGATTGGCGACTGGAGGGAAGTCACTTCATTATGGGAGAATGTATCTCCGCCTTTTCCGGGAAGTGATTGAGCTGACGAGTCATGGAGACTTTGTCAGGCCAATATTTGGATAAGACTTGTTCAAGGTGAACTGAGATATCGACATTTGCTCAGGGGAGAGGCTTGAGACCAGGGTCGAGTCCTCAACTTAGCCGACAGCAGTGAACGTCTCTTAAGTCATTTCTGAGAAATACCCAGTGAGTGGTCGAGTGCCTTAAATAGGATCGTCCTTGATAAAAGGGTCGATCGGCAGCATCTTTCGTGTCGACTTAGGAGTGCCGGCCTGTCCGACTGAGTGAGACGTCGTCTTATCTTTAGCTTAATAACCGCCTTTCGGGTCGATATGAAGATGTCGACTCGTCTGGCATGTCAGGATCTCGCGTATCGGCTAGTATCGCCTCTTGTGTCGACACCAGGGTGCCGGCTTGATGAGTCGGTGGGGCCGAGACCTCTGTAATTGTGCCTTAGGTTTATACTTTGGTAAGGTACCAAGGTCTTGTAATCTAGCCATGATGGTCGAGTTGTACTGGAGGATTCGACTATATGTGGTGCTTTGGACTTACCTTGATAAAGAGCCAAGGGTTTAATACTCGACTGATGAGCTGTTGTGCCTTGAGCTTATCTTGATAAAGAGTCAATGTCTTGATATTCGACTTAGGAGTCAAGATGCCTAGAACTCATAGGAGTTGACTAGGACTCTTATCGTATCATTTTGTGAATATTGTATCTTAGGTGAGCGAACACCATAGCACTGTTGGACTTGAATTATAAGCAAAATAGATTATAATCTAAAAGTTGCAAAACATGCCCTTCCCCTCCAAGAAATGCCTGATAGATTTCAACATTTGAGCTTTAGGGTCTGTTTGGTTGGTTTCCTAAAAACCAAGAAAAGGAAATGAAAAGGTGGAAATCTCAAAAAGTACAATTTCATCCATTTTTATCCCTAAAACTCACTCACAACATCCAATAAAATATTATTTTCATCCAACAACTCATCCACAATATCTAATAAAATATTATTTTAACAACTCATCCAGTAAAATATTATTTTCATCCAACAACTCATCCACAACATCACTCAACTCATCTCATCTTCATCTCATCTCATTATTTCAAATCACTCACATCATCCAATAAGATGGTGACAACTTATCTCATCTCATTAACATTTCATTTCCATCAATTTCGTCCAAAAAACTAGAAAAACAATTTCCTTTAGTGTGGGTCACATCATCCAATAATATAATAACAATGCATCTCATCTATTTTCTTATTTTTAAGAATGAACCAAACAAAAGAAAATAACCTATTACAGGAAATATGTTTCTTATAATTTATTTCCTTATTTTTTTCGCCAACCAAACAACCTCAAAACAACATTTCTTAAAAAGTCATTCACATCATCCAATAATAAGATGACAACTAACATCATCTCATCTCCTATTTTTTAATTTCCTTCTTTTTTTTAGCCAATCAAACAATCCCAAAACCTATTTTTCTTAGAAATAGGTTTCCTTTTTTTTAGGACAAATTTTTAAAATCAACCTTTTTGCCATTTTAAATAGCAAAATCGACCCTATATGAAATTATTTAGCAAAACCAACCCTTTTCTTCTGAAAAAGGTCGGTTTTGCTGTTGGAGAATTTTTGCGAAATACACGGGACTACTAGTCCCGTGTATTTCGCCCCAGCTTTGAATTGCACGGGACTAGCAGTCCCGTGTTTTTTTTTAGCAGAGAGAGCTCCTTCTCCTCGTCACATTCGTTCTCTCCCCTCTTCATATCTCTCTCCTCTATTATCACTGCAGTCTCTCTCTTTCATCTCTTCTCCATCTCTCCCTTCACCAGCTCCTCTTAGTTCTCTCTCTCCAAGCAATTTCGACCCAGCTCGAGGGGTGGTTGAGGCGAGTAGGCTAGAGGCGGAGCTCGGGGAAGAGGGGGTTGAGCAGCGGAGAGTTTAGGGAGAAAGCTGGGGGGAGATCGGCGGCGCTGTGGTTGAGCTGGTGGCGTGAGAGGGTGGAGGTCGGAGAGAAGACGAGTGGGGCTGGTGGCGATGGTGGAAGGCGGTGATGGGTCTGGAGAGGAGGAGCTCGAGGCGAAGCTCGGGCTGAGGGCGAGCGGCGAGGTGCTGATGGAGAGTGGAGTTGGGTCGGAGCTCAGAGTCGAGGGAGGAGCTCGCTATTGCAGGCGGCGGGTGGGGGAGAAGAAGGGGGAGCTTGGCGTCAGGCTTAGGCTTGCAGCAGAGCTCGGGTCGGAACTCGGGGAGAGAGAGAACTGAGAGGAGCTGGTGAAGGGAGAGATGGAGAAGAGATGAAGAGAGAGACTGCGGTGATAATGAAGGAGCTCTCTTCTCAAAAAAACACGGGACTGATAGTCCCATGCAATTCAAAGCTGGGGCGAAATACACGGGACTAGCAGTCCCGTGTATTTCGTAAAAATTCTCCAACAGCAAAACCGACCCTTTTCAGAAAAAAAAGGTCGGTTTTGCTGAATAACTTCATATAGGATCGATTTTGCTATTTAAAATGGCAAAAATGTTGATTTTAAAAATTTGTCCTTTTTTTTATTTCACTCTTTTTTTTAAGCCAAACAAACAGCCCCTTAAACAATAAACAATCAAGCGGTCAAGTCCGAATTTGCGTTTGGCAACCGTGGCGTTTTTGTTGTTTCTGTTTTTGTTTTCAACAAAAACAATAAAACGCGTTTGGCAACCGGAGCGTTTTTTTGACTTGACCCTTTACAAAATCCAAAAAAATAAACACTTTTCTTAAAACACCAAAAATGTGTTTTGATAT
>NC_033798.1:86654255-86654993 GCF_001876935.1 Asparagus officinalis
GGCCACCCGCCCGCCGCCGCCGCCGCTTTATAAATAATAACTATAAATTGTGTTTTCAAAACATGTTTGAAAAAAAACACATTGATATGATGTTTTTTTTAAAAACACAACAAAAACTAACAACTCGATTACCAAACACACATGATTTTGGAAGCAGACGTAGACGCCCGCTACATATTCTGGGCAAAGCCCAAATCTTCTCGCACTGGCTCCACCGCATATTTACCCGACCCGTGATTTGCAACCCGTATCCGACTACTGGAGAAAACAGACCGGCCTGCCTGCCATTCGCTGCTCCTCACGGACCCCGGTGCACATAAAGACGACAACTTTGAAAAAAAAAACCATCAGAGGCGCGTTTCCCTATAATAAACCCCCACCGTCGTCGTCCTCTGCTCAACACGACAAAACTTGACAACCTATTTATTATTAGTAGCATATATAAAATTCTGTAAGAACCAATAAGATTTTTAAACATTATAATACTGCCAATAATCTCCACAGTAAAACTCGCACTCATCGGAAACACGTATTTAACTATCTTAGCCATCAGTCCAAAAGGAAACCGAAAAAGAAAAAAGTAAAATACATAAATAAAAACAGGAAGAAGCAAGCGGTACATAATCATCTAGTAATCTAGTAGAAAAGAGATTCCTCTTTCCTCTTTACTCTCCTTATCGAAACGAAAAATCCGAAACCCGTTTCCTAACCCTCTAGCAGCCCCTCGGAGCAAACCCG
>NC_033798.1:86656124-86663852 GCF_001876935.1 Asparagus officinalis
CAGAAAGAGGAAGGAGGAGAGGAGGATGAGAGCGGAGCCCATTGGAGAGGGTGCTGAAGAGTGAATGTTGCCGGGTTGGTGACATTTATTTATTATAGAGTTAAGAGGGATTGGAATTTAGTTGGGGGTGTGTTCGTAATTAATGGGGGTGGAGTCGGTCTTTGGGAAAGTGGGGAGGGGAGGGGGGGCATTTGCTGCTGCGGTGGACCGGAATAAATGTTCTTTAGACGGAAATGGCCCTGACGGTTGGGTTAATTACTCGCGTCTGTGTTCCGATTTTTTAATTTTTTTGAGATTAAAGAATAGAAATAGCCGTTGGCAATTTCCCAAGAAGGACCAGGGTTCTACTTTGCTGATCTGATGGTCCTGATGCCGAGATCGAGGCAATATGTGATACTGAGTGGGGCCAACGTCACTACAAATTTAGTACTATTTATGCTTGTAATTAATGCCATCTTTAGTAACACAAAGAATTTATTATCTTTATTAAAGAGTTTCAACTGATGGAAATGGAGGAGGAAAAGAAAAAAAACAAAACTAGGCTTGATTTATGAATAACTTGAAGGAGTGATTGCATCGTAGTGGAGTGATGATAAAAGGAGAAAGTTGCAGCTCAGCTCGAGCTCAATGCCGTGGTGGTGGGAAGTTGCCTTTAAACATGCTTTTGAGAAACCGATGAGGAAAAGCAACAAAAAAAATAAAAGTGACGGAGAATAATAATTACAGGGAGTTAGGCTTGGGCTAAAAATGTGAACGGGAAACTGGTGTACGAGACCGTACTCATGGGTCCTGAACCGGGGAGAAAGCAAAAGTGGGCCAACCCAACTAGGAAATCGGGACTCCTGTCTGTAGCACACCTTCATGGAGATGCTTTCAAACGGTGAGCACGTGGGTGGGGTTGGTGGTGTGGGGGGGGTGTTTGGGGCGGTGAGTGCGGCTTGTCTGCCGCATGATGAATTGTTGGCATACAGATAGATGGGAGCAAATGATAATGGATTGGAATCCAGAAGGAAATTGGCTCTACATTGTGTGTCACTTGCATCGCCAACAGAATGCTAATGAGTTTATCATTATCAAACGATAACAAACATCATTTTGTGAGGTTAAATGAACATGTAAGGCTAACACACATGTATGACGGTCACCTGATGGTCTGATTCAGTTAAGACTTACCTTAGGCCTTAATGTCTTAGCTTTTATGAACAAGACACTGAGTGCCACCTGGGTTTGCCTAACAATCTGTACGAGTTGCCATGGCTTAAAAGGCGTGGAAGCTTAAATTAGGAACATTGAAGAGAGATTCGGCACTATGTATAAAGGAAGGTGCTTCATGATTACAAGGAAATATCTGTGTGAAACATATCCAACTAAAGAAGGTGCATGTCAAAATACCTCACAAGTTTGTGGATGATGGGGATGCTAGCTACTTAGCTTGATGCCTACTCAATTGATGGATGATTAGAGCCCGAAACACCGTAATTCCCCAAACTTAGGAGCTGCAAACATACATGTTTATCTCATTTAAAAATTGCATGCTATAAACACAAGAAACAGAGAATAATACATGTGAAAATAATAGGTTCTGCCTACCTTCATATTCAGGAGTTGATTACTCGGAGTCAGTTTCCCACAATAACTTTGCGGATGGATCCTGAACTTGAAATTTTGGAAGAATGTAGGAATCAAGAAGCAAAATTTTAAGCAAAGCTGAGGCGGCAGTAAACGAATAACTGTGACAAGTCTACTGAAATACTAGGTCAACCCTTGATAATTCTACATGAAAGGTTACTAAAAATAGGCATAACTTATCTATTATGTCTTTCTCGATTCAAAATCTCAAGGACAGTAATAGAAAAGAAGATATGGAATCTACAGCCAGTTCACCACAAACCTAAGTCTAAAGTTCTGAACAATTGGGTTATGTCTTTTTTACTCAATACAACCAGTCAAGACATCCCTTGCCATAAACTCATATGTTTTTACGTTGAGAAAAATTAAGCATACTTGCATGCATAGTTGCACTTGTTCTCTAATTAGGACTTAATTTTCCTCGACAAAATGAAAGCTAGCATTCTCCTTCTCTATCTTGTAGGGTTTACCTTTCGTCCACCAAATAAATATTAACTGCCTCCCTCCCTCAACCTCTCCCCTACCTATGTTTGCCATCATCAGTTCTTCCTCATGATTACCAGACAAGCAAAAGCAACAAGAACAGCCCGATGATATGCACAAGAATTTAAAGGATCATTTCAAACATCAAATTAGCTGCTAATTAATGATAGCCCAACTTCTTGATCTATATAACTGAGCTTCTTCTACTTCTACTTATTATTATTATTATTATTATTATTATTATTATTATTATTATTATTATTATTATTAAGTACACAATGCAGAGAAATGTATGACAGCCTCGCTAGGGCTGCGCTTACCAGCACCAGTTAGGTTGGAATTAAGACAAACTCTAGCAAATAATGCCTCATCTCTCCACAGCTCACTCTTCAAACAAACCATCAGTAAGACAAAATATCATTGGTAAATGTCAAAATAGTGGAAAGCATGGACCAATAGATGCAACCTATATTTTGTTTAACAACCTGTACAGGTTTTAATGGCTTTAAGAAGTATGACAGATTGTTATGAGAGCAACAAAGATTTGTTAGCCACATAGAGAGGAAGAATACCTTGCTGAAATTACAGTGGGGTTTTGGTGATTCAGAAGAAGCTAAAATACGGTAATACGTATGTGTAAAAAATATCTTGCTCCTGAAGGTCCATATCGAAATAGCTCATAAGTTCTTCATGATGAGATTGTTAGCTTAACTGCCTATTCACTTGATGGATTATTGGAGCCTAAAAGACCGTTGTTTCCTCCAAGTTTAGGATCTGAAAACACACAAGTATATTTCATTTAAAATTTGCATACTAAACAAGAAAAGAGAATAGAAATTAAGAATGCACAAGTAGACAAACAAAATTTTTAGTGATGGAGATACAATGGTAAGCTAAAACACTGGGTCACTGTTGAAAATTCACCCCTTGATCAAAATGTCTTTCGTAACTAAAAATCTCAAGAAACTATTAAAAAAGAGATTGAGATAAAACAGAATATGAATGAAAATGTGCAATAAGAGACAAATAAGTGAGCCAGTTAGGAGAATAAAAGGAATAATAGGTAATATAACAGTCGGGACTATAAGTAGGCTTAAAAATTGTTACTATAGTAGAGGTGAAGACACTGACTGGAAGAAGAACATTCATGTAATGGCCAGAAAGCTTGGGACGACAGTTGTTACAATTATATTTGTGGTTGGTCAAAATATAACTGATACTAGTGCATCTAGCATATCCGTTAGACAATGCTTCTGCGTGATTTCTCTTAATCAGTATATTGATTTTGTCACGCGTCTTATATTTAGAACAGGAAAAAACAGCCTTGACCTCAATTGATCCTCCATTAAATGATTTCGGATCGTTTTAAATAGATCAAATAATTGGAATATTACTGAGACCATCCATCACAGATTTGACAAAGATGGAAACAAGGAGAATGTCATCATTAATGATGTATTCACAATGAAGAACTATGCAGAAAATTAGCAATGATAACTTATAAAAAACTCATTACTGGCTAAGGTTCGAAGAACCAGATTTCTATCCTAAATGAAATATCTCAAATAAGTTAGAATATAGGTCAGAGGGAAAATGGACTGTAATGCAGAATTAGCAGAGAAGCAGGACTTATATGTCAGAAAGCATATAGTTGCTACCCTATAAAATCCTATCTAGAACAAACCTCTCCTTTTTTCAAAGTTCTTTAAACCGAGAGTGGGAGAGATGGGATAAGCTGAGATCATACTTCTTTGTGCCATTAGCATAGAATATACCCCAATGTTTCTCTGTAGTAGCTCCTGGCTTCAGATCTTCATCAAACAGAGAGAATAAAAAGGTCAAAACTGGTACGCCAGGCCTCAAAGGAGTTCCCTTAATTGGATATTGTGTTAAATGATTCACAAGTCTTTGGTTGAATATAGCAGCATTCTGTAGTGATGCAGCGTTATCATCAGCATCTCCCTCTGAAGGCCATCCAGTTTCTGTAACAACTAGAGGCACCTTGTGGAAACCAAGTGAAAATACAGCAGAGTTCAAAGCATCTACCAAAAGGTCAAATAAATTTGTGTACACTAAGCCAGTCTTTGGATCTGTAAAATTGAAGTTCTGTGGATTCCCCAAAAATAAAGCAAAATCCAGAGGGATATAAGGAATCTCTTTAAATGTTAAGTACGGGTAAAGGTTCACCATAAATGGAGAATTTGTTCTGCTAAGAAATCTTAATACAGGTCGGAGAACAGGTTCTGCAATTGATTCTTGGAACAAAGCATCTGAAGGAGGGAACCTTATTGCTAAAACCGCTAAAGAATGAGGGGTAGAGACCTTAATCTTTTGGTGCAACCTGAATTTCTTGAGTGATCTGTACAAGTTTTCCATGGCATTAAGGAGAACGGGAGCAAATTCTGGGAGCATGGTTACTTCATTTCCAACTGCAATAGAAGAGATATAAGTTTCGCGATAGAAAGGAAGGATGCCTTCTTTGACAATACAATCAGCTTTTGTTGGATCAGAAGCCAAAGAATATATATCACCATTTGGAATGCACAATGACAAGGAAATGTTTGTGTTGGCAAAAGCTCTGATTACTAATGGATCCATATCAAAGGTCTTCACATTTTTTATTGCTAATGAGGATATTAGCTTCATTGCAACCTCAGGCGATGGAAGATTGGAGCCTAGTCGACCATAGTTTATTCCAATTTTAGGATCTGGGAAAAAGAAATTGTCTAATATGAGATTTTGAATACAAAATGAAATGGGAGAAAACAGAGGAGAAAAATAAGGAACTGATATTGAGTTTTATTACAGAAACGCAAGAAAATAATGCTTACAAAATGTACAGTTTTACAATGTTACTAGAAAGTAGTGTAAAATGATAACAATATGTTCAATACTGAAGCAGACAGAAAAATTGATGGGATTGAAATGAGTGGGGCAGATAAACTAGTGTAAATATTTTGTAAAATACTGGATATTTAAATAGCATAAGCTGGATAAACACTGAAATGAGGCACATAGTTTGGTTACATAGATATATGATGGCAGACTAAGTTGCATGGAAACGGGTATGGGTACTGGTACGGGTGCGGGTACGGGTAAGGGACACGGCAAAACTGTAAAATGTAGGGTACGGGGACACGGCTACATATACATATCGAATTAATAATGTACATGAGATAATTTTTCCCCCCTTCATGTGTCATTAGAATTAAAATTCTGATCACATTTTTGAGTTTCTTTTATCATATTGATTATCGTGAATTGTAAATTACTCATTTTTTTACTAGACATCTAAACGACTCATTAACTATATAGTTTTGAACTTGGGTATGTACTGAAACTAACCCGACCCGTATCTCATTAGTTTCAAAAGACGGATGTGAAGTGTAAGCTCTACGTCCAGAAAGTCTTTGACAAGTGTTTTAAATTAACACATATATCGTATAATTGAGTACATGTTGTAATAAATGCATAATTAACACATATATCGTATAATTGAGTACATGTTGTAATAAATGCATGCATATATTCAAGAAGTGTCCAAGAAGTTTGGGTACTAGAAAGTGTCGGGTGCGTGTCCGGTATGGGTACGGCTTCAATATAGAAGTACCCGGGTAACATAGATGGCAGATCACACCAAAACACCCATCACTAGCTCAAAACTCTTTACTGTTTACTATAAAAATGAGGTGGGCGATAAAGTACCAATGAAGGTCGAGAAAGCTCAAAAAATAAAGAACAGAAAGAAAACAGACTGTCAATATGGCGTCAATTATCTACATCTTTGTATCCTCGTGCAGGACGGAGACCTGTCATAAATTCTTCACCACCAGTTCAGCAAGCCTATTTTCTTGCCATGCAGTTTAAGCTCACGCAAATGAACAACCCTCCAAATCGACCAATTGCAAAGAGGCATGATAATGTACTTCATAGGGAAGTACACTTGCCAACATATACAAGTCCCAAATGTAATCAAACATCCATAAACCACAAGGATTAAATTAAGATTGTTGTGAAGCACTTAATAATAAGGTAGAGGAGTTTGCATAGACTGTACAGTGCAAAACCTTTTTACTACCTTTAACTACTCAATTGATATGCTTACTCATTGCTCTTCAGGCATTGATATAGTCACGTATTTGAAGTCTCATAATGGAGACATCCAAATTTTAACCAGATGATAAACCTAACCTGTTTGTACGATTGGTGGAAATACAGATCCCATGAAAAAGACAAAATGAATATACTTGAGATAAGACCAAATTCCGTACAAAACAAATGCATGTGATGATGATTTGCTACTCTCCTGTTTTGAGTTTGAACCTATAGAAATGATCAGTTCACTAAGAAAGGGAAGATACCTAAAATAAGGTAACGGCACCTGGACGCATGCAACACACTGAAAAACGAAAAGCTTCTAGGGAAAAAGGCAAAAAGGAATAAAACAGGAGGTACACAATCCAAACATTACATGCGGACTAAACATCCTATCAGACAGTATAGTCAAATTAATTTCATCACCTAACAGATAAAAATGGTTTTAACCTATAAACAAGTGCAGGACATGCTCTCGAAATCCTTTCGTACCCTTTTCTCCTTCATGATTATCTTGCATAAGGTAAAGCTACAATGACAACAGTGCAGAAACTACAGCCAAACTATGTTGAAAACTAATTGTACCATGAAACGAACTTAAATGCATTGTACCACTATACAGTAATTTCATGACTTAATTCCTCAATGGTATAAATCTTTTTAGACCTAACCAATCATCACTTGCGGATATATGCCTGCAGAAAGAAATAGGCAAATTCATAAGTCTATTGGCATGAACTGCAGGAACTTGTCCAGAGATCATAATGGCCTCTTAGCAGTAGGTAAGCTACACTTTCTCAAATGATACTTTATTCCCGTTTAAGGTACAACCAAATGAAATATGCTTGTACTGTAGACTTTGGCAAAAATTCATGATATTGGGATTTGGGAGTAAGAAATGAAATTAGTGGTCAGAGCCAATTGGTGCTTTCAGTTTTATCATACTGACAAAAGAGTTGTGAATCAATTTGTCTTAATATGTTACATGTTGCCGAACCATTTAGACAGGAAATGTTATTTTCTGCCTAGGATGATTATCCAACACCAGCTGCAAAGAATAAGCTAAGAAGCATAAATCTAACGTAGGGTCATCTTTCACTAATTTCTGTACTTCAGGAATCATCACCGATACAAGGTTTTAGCCCTACTTTGGTACACGAACCAATCTCATTCATCAGGCACATACAGTTATTACCATGATCCTGTTAGGCCCAATGATGCTACAATGAGGATAACAAAATTTAAGATATGGTAGAGTCACTGACTTTTCCTAATATAATTGACTTGTATTCAACTTGAACCTGAAACAACAGAAGGCAAAACTGGTTAGGTTGGGATTTGTTCTGCTTGTTACGTGTTTGAGAATCTAACCAAACTGGAAAAATGCAAACCTGAATATGAAACTACATGGAAGGATTACCTCCTCATTGGTTAATACTTTTTCTTAGTACGACCTAGGGTCAGTTTTTTTTTTTTTTTTTTTTTTTTTTTTTTTTGTTTTGTTGTTTTTGTTTTTGTTGT
>NC_033798.1:86664671-86702045 GCF_001876935.1 Asparagus officinalis
TCCTTGGATTTTTTTTTTTTTTTTTTTTTTTTTTTGTCGTTTTATACTCATAGCTGACATAATAATGTCAATGAGAAAAGATCAGAAGATGTAAATCAAAATTTTTCCTGTGTTGGCCATGAAAAATGAGAAAAATCATGGATGCATCAGCATCTCTTGAAAGTGAACTTAGGTGGGAGATTCATTCATCGACAAGCCCTTGGTTGTTCAGTTAATATCATGTAGCAGAGAATATACAGATAGTAAGCACCAAGAACCTCCATCCCACTGTTTACTGATCTATTCATGAACAGATATTTGCATCTAGAGCCTACCGCTATAATGCCTCCTCCTACGCAATGATATAAGATTATAAGTCCCTTTAACTTCTTCCCGCAAACTAGGATTTCACCACTCCAATAAAAAAAATCACTAATTGGCTCATAGTAACGCCACTCTAGCACAAGATTCACACGAACAAATCAAAATTCACAACAAACGGTTGTCAGTATATCTCCTCAAGTTAATAGAAATAAAAACACGAAATCACAAAATCATAATAAAAACAGTTGATGTCGAGCATTTATAACCAGACTCACTAGAAAACGAACTTAACAAACCCTAGAACAAGAAAATGTCAGATAAACTTACATGGGGAAAAAACATACAATTAGCCCTAGAAATCGAGAATAAGCAGCCAAGAAGATAATAAATACGATCTTGTTCGTGCCCGGAGATTAAAAATAAGTCAATTCAATAAAAAAAAACCTAACTATTTCCCCCCAAAAAAAATAAAATTAAAAACCCTAACTCGCTGAAGGAGAACTTGTGATACCTGGGAACGTGAGAAGACGAGACGAAGATCCGAGGAAGAGAACGGAAAGAATGAGAAAGAAGAGGGAGAGAGATGAGGATTTCTCTGACGCTTGATCCCTTTCCATCGCCATTTTCTCACAGAGGCTGGGGAGAAAATGTGCGACGACGAAGAAAAGAGAGCGGGAAAAGGGTTTGATAAAATGCCTTGAGAACGAGGGCCCAAGAACAGAGCCTGTTGATCCTTGACAAATAAATTTTAAGATGCGCGTGGACGAGGTTTATTTAAGGGTTAATTGCGTCTAGAACCCTGCTCGTATAAATGGCCACATTTGTAGTTTTATTTGTGCGGGTAGACATCGCCAAATTGTAAATGGTCACTTTTGTAGTTTTATTTGTGCGGATAGACACTATGTAGTATCGATCCAAGTAAGGATACACCTCCTTAGCTACTTTTTTGGTAATTTGGGAGTTATTCTCACAAGTGAACATATAAGGAGTCTATCTGCCTTCTCAAAATCTTTTGTTTAAGAGTAAATAAAATCACTCGGAAGGTCTATTTGCGCAAATAGAACTATAGAGGATCTAGTCGCAACAATGCTAAAGGGGACCTGTTTGCAATTAACTCTTTATGTCAAGGTAATTTTCAAATGCCTAAGGCTGCTCTTCATCCTTGGTTTTAAAGAAACTCCTACTCCACCAGTAATATCTCTATGCTCGGTGGACATGAATTATATTTTTTAATCTATATTATATTAAAAACTTTTTTTATTGTGGGTGCGCTAAAACAAACCAATGGTATTAGCCGGTGTTACTGATTGTAGGCATTCTTTATAACTGACATTATAGGGGATCTAAGCCATTTCTAATACTAGGATTTATGCATATGCAATGCACGTGATTAAATATTATGATTAAGTATTTTTGACTTATTTCTTTACTAAAATTTATTTCTCAGTTCTACTTTGATTGTTTTTCTCACTTATGTTTTCAAACTTTACTATTGTGATTATTATTTTTAATGTTTGTTTGAATGGGCTACACCAAATTTAAATTTTTATGTAATAATTGAATTGACAAGAAATAACTATAATCTAAAGCTAATTTGAATTTTCACGTTATTTAGATCGGCATGAAACAAGCTTGACTTAAGAAGGTATAATATTGTAAAAGTAAAAAAACACTTGAAAAGATAATGTTATATAAGAAGGATGAATAATTAAAGCCAATAAGACAAGATGATTAATAATAAGTGGGCTAGAATGAAACTAAAGATAATATAAATTTTGTTGCTAATCACTGATAGACTTTAGAAAAAAAATCATAAAATAAAGTTTAATACTAACTCTATTACACTTTTATATGATAAAAGCATCCACATAACCATATAAAAAATTGAAAGAGTTCATAAAAATCACTTCTAAAGATTCCTGATTTTACTCAAAAAATTAAGCTATTTTTAAAAATATTAAATAATTTAAATTTGTGTTGTATTTATAAAGAGCCTTGATGGAGATGCTTTTATTTTAGCAGCTTGTTCTGAATGAGCCCTGCATATTAGCTTTAAAGTGTAATATTTTTTCTTTATCATGTTATATGGATAATTACTTGGTTTGCTTATCTATCTCTTATTTCTTTAATAAGTTAATATATTATTAACACAATTTACGATGACATGCATATCTTTCATACAATTTTGAGACAGGTATAAAATGAATTTTATATTTAGTGACATTTAATAAGAATTTTAGTTGTAAAATATATTATCTTCATATTTAAAGATCTTGAAATCTGATAGTACTATTACATACTTATCTTTGATCGTGTTCTTAAAAATTGATCTTTCGTTAGTAGTCATATCCCCAAATAAGGATACTTGTATAGTCGTGCCACTATATAGAAAAAAGAAAAATTTTAATTTTAATTTTTTTTACTTACACTATGGTAACTAAGTATCATGTGCATATTTTTTGTCCATTATAGTGATTTTTCTCATCTTATCTAGTTTATTATATCTCGCAATGTAGTTGATCAATGGCTTCACATTAGTTTCTGTTGTAATATTATTTATTTGAAATTTTATATTAAGTTTATAATTCCTTCAGTATTTTTAGAATAAAGTATGAAAATTTATAAGTACTTACTAATTTTTCTTGTACTTTTCATTAATAATGTTTTTTTAATTACGACATAATTGTTCGATATGTTCTTCAAAGAGAACTCGGTTAGTGTTTCTTTGCTCGATATGCTTTTTATCAATGTCAATTCAGGTGATTCATGAATGTTTCTAAATTTTGAGTTTATTTCCTTCACTTCTCCATTTGAAATGAAAACAACTTAGTTCTTTTAAATGATATCTCTAAACTTTCTGATAGTTTCTTCATACATAACTCCTTGTATTTTTTTTACTTTATAAATAAATATTATCAACATTAGAGATAAATGTTTATACATTATAATCAATTAATGCTAACCTATTATATCTTAATGTAATAATATCAAACATTTTCTCTTTTCTTTGCCAAATTTTAGCATTTTTGTGATTTAAACTTTTAAGGTGTGTTCTGCAATTTTTAAACTTTGATCGTATTTTATGAAAATTTTAAATTTTAAATTGAGCGTTTATAATTTTTATGTTTCATGTATTGGTGATAAGTTTTTAAATGTTAGAATATTTCTCATAACTCTAAAAATTTGAAGGTATTTTTATAATTACTAAAATTTTGGGTTGTTTTTAAAAAATTTAAAATTTTAGCGATCTCCTGATAATTTCTAAATTTAATGTGTACCAGTTTATAAGTTTTAAAATTTTAGTTTTTTTAATAATTTTTTACTTTTGAGAGAGTTTTTGTAATTTTTGTACCTTTGAGGTTTTTTTTACTAATTTTAAAATTTCTATGTGCCTAATGTTAATCCCTAAAATCCATTTATGTTGTTTCTAAGTTTTAAAATCTCTGAATTTTAGAATGTTTTTTGTAATTTAAACATGGCTAAATGTCTCTGAATTTTAGAATGTTTTTTGTAATTTAAACATGGCTAAATGGCACTTATATACCCTATTGTTTTGCTCTTGTAGTAGTTATATACCCTAAGTTACAACACTTATATACCCTATTGTTTTGCTCTTGTAGTAGTTATATACCCTAAGTTACAAAACATAGCAAAAAAATACCTGAGTTAGTAACTGTTTAAATTTAGCTAATAGTGTTAAAAAATACATGAAAGGATAATAATACCCCTCCTTAAGAATTAACCCCCCAACATAATGAAAGCTCTTATTTTCTATTGTTACACATATTAAAGAGGAAGAAGAAGTTGGAGGCCACGAAAAGAAGATGATGACGATGAAAATAATCTAATGTGCGGGTGGGAGGGGTGGGGGGGGAGGGGGTAGGTAATACAGTAAATAATACAATAAATGAGGGTAAGAAGTATTCAAGTTGGTCATAGGTCCAGCACGTGGGAATATTCTAAAGAATATTCTCACAGCTGGTTAACAGAATGTATCAACTTGCAAATTTTTGCCAACTTAGGGTATTTTTTGCTATATTTTGTAACTTACGGTATATAACTTCTTCAAGAGAGAAACACATAGGGTATATAAAATGTAATTTAGCCTTTAAACTTTTGAGGTTGTTTCTATAATTTTTAAAATATTGAGGGTGTTAATTACAAGTTTTAAATTTTTAGATATCATGCATGTTTGTTTTTAAGTTTTAAAAAGTCAAAGTGTTTTGTATAATTTTAAACTTTTAAGGCTATTGCATGCAATTTTTAAAACGTTTGGGTTTTTTTATAATACTTCATGTATTATAATATGTTATCTACGTATAATTTCTTAATCTTATTTTTTCTATATTTTTGAGTTATAGGTAGTTCATATGGAGTTAATATAAGATATAATTAGTATTTGGATAGATTAAGATTTAAGTGAAATATTCAAAATAACTTAAGGTACTAACGTGGAATTAGATAAGATATGATTAAAATTAGAATAGATTAGGATAACAATGTAATATTCAAAAAAAGCTAAGGGTAATACTGACCATAGAAAGATTTTCCTGAACTCGTACTTTTAAAAGGAGTATGATAGATGTGCTAGCTGCCCAAGCATATTAGTCATTTATAAACAAATTGTTTTTCATAAAGTTTATTGTACAATTTAAAATGAATAAAAATCAAAACATCAAGGCTATGTTTGGGAAGGGATTGAGGAGGGGTTAAAAGAGTTTGACCCTTCACTAACCTTCCAAGATTAAGCTTTAACCTCTCTCATGTGAAGGCAAATAGTATAATTTAGGACAAAATTTTAAAATAGACCATTTCCAAAATTTACTCATCATTTTTGACCTAGTTGGTAAATATTTAGCAAATTCGATCTAGTTTTAGCCACATCAGCAACGTGGGCTGAAACTGTGATTGTGCGAAATATTTTACCACGAATTTCATGGGATTGAGAATCACGTGAAGTGGATAATTAAACTTCACAGGATTCCTAATCCCATGAAGTTTCAACCCACACTAAGCTTCAAGGAATTGAGAATCCTGTGAAGTTCGTTACAATAGAAATCTTCATGGGATTCCCAATACCGTGAAGTCGTAAGGTAAAAACACAGCGATCGCATCCTCTGTGATTTCATCCCTGCAGCTTCATAGGATTCCTTACGACTTCACGAGATTAAGAATCCCATGAAGTCTTTAGTTGCTCCCTACGGGACCTACTCACCCGAGATATACCCCCTTCTCACTCCTGATCTCTCTCTCTCTCTCTCTCTCCCTATCGCTCTCACTCTCTATTGCATTCCCCTCCCGCCCCCTCTTCCCCCCCCCCCCCCAAACTACACTCCGGTCATCTCCACGCACATTACCCAACCACCGCCGACCTCCATTGGGCCAAAGTTTGCTGGAGTTTGCCAGAATTTGTTGGATTTTCAATTTTAGCGGTTTCCACTATTTTTAAGTAAATTCTTTAAACTTTTTTGGATTTTTTCCTAATTTTTAAATATTCTTTCTATTTCATCATAATAGCTTGTAGTAGTTTTGATTCTGAATAATATTTTTTTTTTCTTTAATTTGTATGTATATTTTCGTGAAAATTAGGGAAATTTGTATGGAATTTGATGGACAATTAGGGAAATGAATTGGTCAGAGTTAGTTAATTGAATTGATGTTGTTAGTTTATATGTTGGAATAATATGTTGTTAATTTAAATACATGATTATTTTGCATATTCCTAGTGTGCGAGCGAGGACGATTACATTCATATCAGATAGGATAATGGGAATTCCATGTGTATTGAAAAGTGAACTTCCATTACCGCATCACATGTTGCTTAAGACATATTAGGGATAATTTCAAGAGGAAGCATGTATAAGTGCATCTACATAATCTCCTTTAGCAAGGAGGATGTGCAACAAAGAAATTGGTGTATAAGCATCTATGGGAGGAAATAAGGTCTATTTCACAAGCTGCATTGACTATATCGAGACTAGTTTGGGCCAAAACAACGTCGAAAGATGGGTCTTCTGTAAAGATGGCAAAAAAAATAATTTTGTATGATTATCGCAAACACTTCTAAGAGTTTGAATGGTGTGCTTAGAGGAGCTTGTGGTATAAACAATATAACCATTGGTTACAAAGATATTTTACATACGTAATTGATTCTTTCTTAGATGGTGTACGTGACACTAATATGATATTGGAGTTGGCTCCTAAAGTTGAAGGCATATTAGTGGGTCAGTTTGTTTATACTAGATTGTGTCATCTTATTAGATTCAGTTTTAGTGTATGGGAGATTATTGAGGAATTTTCAAAAGTCGTTCTTACCAAGTCATTATGCTTGTAGATCATACTTATACATATATTTGCAACATTATGCAATTACAATGGCTACCTTATGCCCATGTTGTAGCAGTTTGTTTAGATTTAGAAGGGATTGCGAGGATATCACGCTATAAAGTGGATTGGTATTCAACTTATAACTACAAACAAACATACAATGAGTGTTTCCGTCCACCACGCGATAGTCGGTATTAGACACATTGTGGGCCACAGATATTACCCCCAAGATATAAGAGGTCAGCTGATTGACATCGTTCTATATGAATTAAAAATAATATGGATGAAGAACGGGAAGGAGTTGTTAGGAATCTTGACCCCAAGATTAGTTTATTTTGATGATAACAAATATTATATATTGTGTGTATTATGTGCTAATATTTGTTTTGCAGTATTAGAGCTATATCAATAATTATATCCAAAGAGATACTCAAGACATAGATGAGTTCAAGGTAAAATGAAGCAAAGAAGAAGATATACTTTATTGTCAAAATGTAATTTTATATTTTCTTTGCTTAGATATTTGTACAAGCCTTGATCACTCACACACATGCACACACATAGTATTAGAACACACTAACACATGCTTAGTGTGTTGGTTAACAATAGAAATCCCCTATGTTAGCCATTAGAGTTTATAGATATTGAGTGAGTCTTAAAACATTTCATTTATACCCCATATCATTTAGAATCTGGAAAAACTCAAAAAATCAAAGTTGTAGGTCTCTTCAAGAGCTTTCCAACAAATCTTAAATCACCTTATTCTGATATCGGATGAGAAAGTTACAGTCAAAATACTAAAAATAAAATTCCAGAATCTGTGAGTTTACAGTGTAGTCGACTACTATGCCTTGTAGTCGACTACTAAGTAATTTTCTGACTTCACAGAGTTTGTTTAGACTCAGTGTAGTCGACTACTATGAGATTTTAGGTTTTAAATAAGTGACTGTTTATAGCCGTTTTGTGGACGTTAATTGGGTTTAAAATTATGTCATTTCAGAGGCTATAAATAGGTTTAAACATCAGAAAACAAGCACCAAGTTTTGCACTTATAAGATTCACATATTGTGCAAATTAACTCTCTAAACTTTTAGTTTTTCAATCTATTTTTCTATAAAAGAGAGTTTCTGATATTGCCTTTGTTCCTATCATTCTTAGAGCTTGTTTAGGCAATATTCAGAGAGTTAAAAAGATTGATAAGCCACTATTATACATTCCCATCTATATCAAGGCTTATAGGATTGGAATTATACATTGCTTCAAAGAAAGGTTCTCTCGGTTTATGAGAGGGTATATCAAGGCTTATAGGATTGGAATTATACATTGCTTCAAAGAAAGGTTCTCTCGGTTTATGAGAGGGATTGATCTCTTGGTCTAGAAATCGGTGTGACGATTGGCATGGTCTTGTCAATTGGGTTTGCAATTTGCATGGTCTTGCAAATTGGTCAGGTTTGCTTTTGGTTTTGTAAGGTTTCAAAATCATAGTGGAAACTCTCAAGCGGGATTTGCTTGGGGACTGGATATACACCGGGGAGGTGGAACCAGTATACATGCTTGTATTTGTGATGTTTATTTTCCGAGATTGCCATTCTTTCTTTACAATTTATAATCTACTTTGTAAACTCACACTCTAGTGTTTAAGTGTAAAGCTTCCGCAGATTTTTATAAGAGCGCACTCTATTCTTAAGGATCACGATCCTACACTTGGTATACATAAGCAAAAACAGGACCCTACAGGAGTTAGGAAGAAAAAATAAGTGTAGTCCTTGCAATCAACCGGGCCACAACTAAAAAAAAGTTGCCCAATTGTGCTTAGAAGTTGTAATACCAACTTTTTTTTGGAACATGGCTAAGATATACCAAATCCCACATTTAACAAATAAAACCCCCCATCCTAGAAAATCTCTAACCACCTAACAACATTATCTCTTAATAATCCATATTCATCTCCTCTACTTTTTCTTCACAGTAACTTCCAAAAAAACAAACGAAGAGGGAAAAAAGAGAGGACTGAGAAAATAAAATCAGAGGATCGGATACTCAAGCACAAGTAACGAATAGGGATTTCTAAATTCAGAGTTCTAATTTATTTCTCGGCAAGCATTTCTTATCCTTCAACTCTTTTATTTTTCATGATCACCTTATCTAATTACTAGGATTTCTTTCTAGAATCCTTCAACTCTTTTATTTTTCATGATCACCTTATCTAATTACTAGGATTTCTTTCTAGAAAATCATGAACAAGAGATTGTAGTTGGATTTATCAATCACCTTATCTAATTACTAGGATTTCTTTCTAGAAAATCATGAACAAGAGATTGTAGTTGGATTTATCATTTTTTGTTGATCATAATAATAATGTAGAAAAAAGCTTTACTCTTTATGCAAGTATTTTTTTTCTTTTAGATAATGATAATTTTCTAACAAGAAAAAGAATTCTTTTTTTATTTTAATTTTTTTCATAATTCGAATAAAATGATTACTATCCATTTTGGCCAAGTTTAGTATAATTATGTGTTTTCGAGTTTTTTTTCAAACCCCTACTCCTAATTAATTTGTTTTTGGTTAGTCTAATAATTAGAAACTATCTGTTAGATGTACTTCTGCAGTAGTTGATTTCACATAAATGTAGTTGGCCTAGTGGTCACATGACTTGGTTGCTAACCCCTTAGTCATGGGTTTGAATCTCATAAGCTTTCATTTTTACAAAAAAAATTATCTTTGGATCTATTGTGAAGGCGAAGCCGACCCAGTTCGAACCCATTATCAAATTCCAAACCTGTTTGGATCTATAACTCAAATTACATACCTGTTTAATCCAGTTAGAATCCAATATCAAATTATATACCCGTTTGACCCAGTTAGGATCTAATATCAAATTATAAATCCGTTTGACCCAGTTAGGATCCAATATCAGATTTCATACCCGTTTGGACCTTTTGCTCACTAAAAATCAGTTTTGCAGATTTTTATGTTGTCAAATTAAAGATGTTTGGCCCGCTTTGACACTAAACAATTATGCTAATTATTTATTTTCCTTTTGTTAAGATGAATGATGATATTGTTTGATCTCTTGATGCTTATTGGATCACCTGATGCTATGTTTGATCACCTAGTGACAGTTAATAGGGTTTATTGTGTATGAAGACGACTCCCATCAAGAAATATGATTCATAAACGTATTATCATAGCATGACTATACCCTCGACATCAATATCCTGATGTGAGGAGTTTCTCTTGATTATTACTATTATTATAATAGCATTGACTAGACAACACACCCATCTTGATTGGACATATTTTGGGTCACAGTTATTTTTCATAAAATTTATAGAAGCCGTTCCACAGTAACTCTGTGGTTAGTGAATAATATTTCATTCACAACCACTTAAAATAAATGAATAAATGTGGGGTTTATAAAGGGGAATTGGACAAAGAATATAATGTGTATATAAACGGGCTCATGCACATTCTTGATATCCATATATATATATATATATATATATTATTATTAAGAATTTATAAAATGAGTTATAAAATCAAAAGCTTTCACACCCAATAAATTCCAACTAATTATCATAAGTTATGAGTTTTTTTACTTAAGAATTAATGGAAAATTTGTTACAAAATGAAGAGGCTAAATATAGCATGGAACAGTGAGAACATTTCGGATTCTAGGATTCTGAAAAGGTTTCCGAAAGTAGCCTGGCAACATGCCCGCTTGTTGTGGAAAAACTCGGTTCGTCTTCTTCTACAACGAAGGATGTGTTTCATGCATTGAGCTTGAACAACATTCTTAGATGTTAGATTGATGCCAAAACCAGTAAGGTATCTTTATTAGCTAAGAAAAGAAATTGTTTTCTCCCCAAAATTTTTATGCTGATATTGAATTACCCATACATCTTCTTTTTGTTAAAGAGAATTGTGGGGAATTGCACATGAATGCTAGACTCAACTGATTGTGCCTCCCGTTTTGTTTGAAGAGAGCTGCTCGAGCAAGTCAATCCCCCTCCATCTCCCTCCCTCTTCCTTCTCTCTCCTCTCCCCTATCGCTAAAGGTAAAATTTCACCAAACCCCCTATTTATTTTCTCTAATTTTCTATTAGTCCATTCTGAGACTCTCCTTTGATTTCACCAAACAAAAGGTTCTGAAAGCACCGTCTACGACGTGAGGCTCGATGGCCGGAGAGTCACCAACAAAAAACCTGTCCTTTCCTCTTCAGACGACCTCGACAAGTTCCACAGAGAACTTCAACTATGGTGGTAAGAAAGTTTACACTCCTTTAGGTGGTTTTCGCTTAAAGTTGGGATTTTGCGAGTGTCCATGTTGACCAATATGGATAATTTTGATGTTGGTTTTTTTTAGCGTGAAGTGAAGTGGATCATCCTTGATTAGCTAAGTTGGTTGTTGCTCATGCGAGGCCTCCAAATTATTTGTTTTTCTTTGAGTTTTATGAGTGGGGGAATTTGGCAGAGAGATTGCATGTTGAGGAGTGGAGCCCGGAGATTGATGAAGAACTCGTGATTACTTATGATCTCGGTATATTCTTTCGTATAATGTGTTGTATATGACTATTTACTGAAAATATCCTGTGAGATCAAATTAGACATTGCATTGTTTGTTTTGTACTAAATTGTTTGTTATTATTTCAGCTGATACACAAGTTTATTATGCTCGAGTTCTATTTTTATTGATATAGTTACATCCTTAATTGCCTTCTCTTTGATCTTCAATGTGTTCTGTTATTATTTGAAACTTTATAAACATAAAAAATATATTTTCATTTTTCTGATGCAGAATCAAGGTTTTGATGTGTCACTGTCAGATGCCAGTAGTGTTTTTGATTCCACAAAGGTGATAAGCTTTCAACTCCTATGCATTATTTTTCTTTTTTGCTACTTTTCCATTTAGTGAAGAGGTATAACTTAAACCATTATTTCATCAGTCGCTTAGTCAAAGTGATGGAAGATGGCGATATGATTCTAGCAGTGCTGAATCCAACACTTATGTTGCTGGTACTGAAATCTTTTACCTTTCTTGGTATCTATGTTGAAAATAACTTAACACTAGATGCTACATTTACCAGTTTATGTCTTTTGTAATTATTGCTTCACTTTGATTGGCTGGAAATTGTCTCATGTTAATGTTGTAACTTCTAAGTACAACTACTGTTGTGCCTGATCAAACTGATCACTTTTCATGTTTGTACGGTTGCAGGGACAACACTTGAAACACTTGCAGGAGTGGTTTCACTGGTAGATCCAGAGGTGGATCAATCAAGGGTAAGACTTACATTACCAATGTTTGCTTTTTAAATTGTATGATTGAGTTATGATTAGCTTTGAGTAACTATTTGATATCAGAATTATCATTCATAATTTTTACTCCTATTTAAAAATTAAGGAGAATATCTCTTACTTTTGCTTATAATTACACAAAATTAAGGAGAATATCTCTTACTTTTGCTTATAATTACACTTCGTAGATTAGATGCATTGCTATCCCACTGAACTTTATTTTGCTTAAATGTAAGACTCATTGGCTTTAGGTTAGTATGGCAATGTGATTCTATGTTAATCTTTCATGGCCATTTGAAAGTGAAAATTCTTTATTTTACTCAAGCTCTAAGGCTTCTTGCAAAGTTGCAAGCTTGCAATACATCTTGCTAATCCATAATACTCTGAAGCATTATCACTAAGAAGGCAATACTTCATCCAAGTTGTGTGAGATAGGAATGCGACATGCGATTGAGTACCAAATTGAGTGATGAATTTTTTTTCATAGGTAAAGAATATTTCACTGATTATCAGGTGTACAAGGGTACTTAGGCATTCCAAAGTATAACAAAAGTAGGCTTCCAACAGCAAGAAAAAACATCACAATGCTACATGAGAGAACAATATACAAATATAAGTTAGTGTCATTTAAAATCACCAAGTTTGCAGGCCATCAAGCTGTGAATTTTATTGAGTAATCCTGCGAGGGAATTGCTAATGCCTCTAAATTGTCTGCAGTTTCGTTCCTGCTAAATATAGTATATAGTTGCTACAAGCAGAGCTCTTCTATGCCTTGAACCTGGACCTTTTCTTCCCTCTAGAGTCTTATACCAAGGCCGGAATCTAATCCAAGACTTATGTCTTCCTTGTAGCCTCATATAGGATAGTATTTGATCACATATTTGAGCTGAAAATAAGCATTTAAAGAACAAATGCTCAACAGTTTTATTATGAGCCCACAAAGGTTACCGTGTGTATCATCTGTTCTCCCCCAAGCTTTAACTTTATCCTTGGTCATGAGCTTGTTGAGCATAACTAACCACAAGATTTTGTCAAATCATGCTTATGTATTAAGTTAAAAGAGTTGAGACTGTTCATATCAGTGTAAGTGATAATGTGCATTTATAGTACTTGATAAAATAAAATAAATTGGGTTAAAGAGATTTGAACCTTGTGAAATTTTGCATATATCTTAAAATTCACAGAGATAATGGTATATTATTATAATCATAAATACCTTGGGCTCGAATTTAAAAAAAAAATTAATTTAACATTTTTTACCTTCAACAAATCATCATAGGCTATATCCCTTTCGCTCATTTGTTAGAACTATAAGTAGATATAGTAGTTTAATATATTTTGTCTAGAGAGCTTTATTTTTTTCCCTTTCCTTTTTTAGTTGTTTAATAATAATTGTAATTGACTCAATTGTTATATACTAAAGATTCTGAAATTTGGAAATTCTTATTAGAGAGTAAACTTTTACTAAATGGACATTATCAAATATCTTGCAATATCTTAATTCATGTAAGCAAATATGAGCTCAAATGCCAATTGAAATTACTATGAGGAAAGTACTAATTTCATGATACATATAAAAATTGATAATGCAATTGCTAAAGGAAATTATTAAGCTTACATGCTACAAGTCATATGATAACTTAGAGAATGATAGTTAGCCAAAACGCATTTGCGTCTATTAGCTTAATTATTCTATTAATAGACTCTATAGCATAACAAATATTATAGATGTTAATGTAAGAAATGTTGGCATACATTATAATGTAAGAAATATTGTAGATGTAATGGGTATTTGTTTAAAAAGAATGTTCTTTATAGGAGAGATTTATTTCTATATTGCTTTGTTCATTATCAATGATTCAATCAGTACTTAGGTGATCTGCTCTAATTCCCTATGCATCTCTGTTTCATGTTCCTTTAACTTTGTGTTCAGAAGGTTATATGTCTTGATAAGTCCTTCTTAATGTTTTAGCCTTTCTTATGACCATAAAACGATGGCGAAACAGTAAGAGACATGGGGAGCTGCTAGGAGATCAACAATTTGATGCTATTTAGTTGAGGTCAGGTCTTTGGTGAATGGAGATGTTTTTAAGCTCTATATTTTGTTGCTAAATGTTGCTAATGTTCCAACTTTTTGGTGTGAGTATGTTAGGAGTTGTTTTGATAGGTTTTTGATGTATACAGCCAGGGAATTTTATGTTTTTTTTGGTGTGATGTAATGAGAGATGCTCTTCATTTTATTCTTTGGTTGGGGATTTTGATGATTATATTTATATATATATATATAATATATATATATATATATATATAAGAACTAAGGGTCAGTCCTGACTTGAAGCCATGTTCCCAGGACGGTTTACAGAAACCTGATTTATATACATGCAAATATTCTTCTCTAATTCAAATAACACCTAAAATAATAATAATGTGCTTGTGTTCCTTGTGGTAGACCTTGTTTGATTTCTACAATTAGCATTCTCTTATATTTCCTTTAATTTAGATTTCATTTTTCCTTTATACCTGCCACATACACTCACACGTGCACAATTCCTTTATTTTACATGCTTGTTGGGAGTTTCTGACACCCTTGGGGATTGCGCACCTCAGACTCGGGAACTGTTCTTTCTTCGTAGGATCGAGAATATTTTGAGGAGCAAGTCAAGTGGCAGTGATCACCTTTTAGTCCATCAGTTCTTCAGTTCAACTGGTTTAGGTAGTTATTTGGTTTAGACTTTTTCTTGAGTCATATGTGACTTTTTTTTCTAGAGTATGATGTAAATTTTTTTATTACCCTTTCCCTTTGTGGATAGTTGTGAACTCATAGTTGGACTCTGTCCTTTTGTAGATTTCTTTATCTATATATTTCTTTTATTGTCTTAGTTATATATTTTATGATGTAGTTTTGGCTTTATATCTATGTACATGATGATCTAGAGGCATGAATGTGGCTGAATGATTGCATTGTCGGCCGAGTCACATTCCAAGTTTTTACATTTTGGAACCGGGGCGTGACAGAAGTTGAACCAATATAACAAAGAAACCTATTTATTTTGGTGAAATCAATGTAATATAAAACATACTTATTTTGGTGGAATCATTGTAATGCAAAAACTTGCTTATTTTGGTAGAATCAATGTAATATAAGAACACACATGTTTAGTTTGGTAGATCAATGTAATATAAAAACTTATTTATTTTAATAGAATCAATGTAATATAAAAACTTGGCATTTATTTTGTTGTATATAGTTTTATTTTATCTTTTTACGCCCTTTATTGTAGTCCTTTTAATATATTATATTTTAATTGTAGAGAAATACACTATGGAGCTTGGATTGATTCAAGAGCATGTAAAACAACAACAATCCAGTCATAGTTCCATGTGTTAGGATAGGTAAAATAAATAAGTATGTATTTTCTATTTTTGCGTGAATTTGAATATGTGTATTTTAAAGGAATTTCTTACTTCAGAATAACGTGCAGAAGGTAACAGAGATCAGCATAGTAGATCATGCTCAGAGCCATTCAGGTTGGGAAATGGAGGATGAGAGAGTACTATAGTTAGTTAGTGAGGCCGGGTTTCTGGAGTGTTCTTCAGTGTGATGGATTAGGCTTGATTGGGCCCTTATCCCGTGCTTTGATCGATGGGTGGAGGCCAGAGACCATTACCTTTTATATGCACATAGGGGAGTGCACAAATTACACCATAGGATGTAGCCATCATGCTTGGGCTACGGATTGATAGCCCATTTGTTACAGACACTGATGACCATGATTGGGAGGATGTATGTCAGAGGTTTCTAAGGGTGACTCCTCCTTTGTAGAGCAATGCAATAAAGATATCATGGCTTCGTGAGACATTTATGGAAGATATACCTATTGACGCGTTAGGAGACACGATTCAGTACTTTGCTCGAGCTTACATATTACACATGCTAGGCGCCATATTATTTCCTCATGCGAGCAAAAATGGTGCATATGCTTGTTGGTTGACCCTTCTTAAGAATTTGGAGTATTTAGTGGGGTAGTGCGGTATTGGCATACCTCTATGGAGAATTAGGGTTTCATTGATGGAGAATGAGGACTTCAAGGGTTGCATGACATTATTACAATTTTGCTCGTGAGAACTCATACATATTGGATGACCTACTTCAGAGACGCATCACAATCTGTATGGTCATATTCCACTAGGATGCAGGTATACAGGTGTTATATTTAAATCAATTTTTATTACTTTAGTTTTATTCATATGGAAATTTCTAATATTTTTTTTCATGTCAATCAGTTATAATGTGAGGAGGTCATTTTATAATACTCCGACTAGAAATGCAAATTTTTATATAAATGAGTTAGATATCATGTAACACAAATAGATGAAATTTGTCTCACAATTCATAATTTATATTTATATTTTACTATAGATGCGAATACACAATTTTTAAAAAATTATTTTCCAGTTCGAGTGGATGCCCTATACTTAAGATGTTCTTGATTTCTTGCCGCCTATTTGTAGAGAGAGCCCTAATTTGTGGATGACCAAAGTACCATTGATCTGTTTTGAGATTTGTAGAGATGCATGTGCCAGATCATGTTTTACAATAATTTAATTTAGGATAACATTTGCCTAATCCTGTTGAGCAAATCAATTGCATGCGTCAGATAACATCACATCGTGTGGACCGGAGGAGTTATCGTGAGGTCTACATAATTAGGTGGAATGACAGACATAATCTTGTAGAGCGTGAGAGAGATCTTCACTTTCCTATACAGAGTATATGTGTTGGTATTGGGCTATCACACAGATGGATCATACATGATCGACACCCAGTAGCTGGATTCATTCCACGCCTCCCATCAGAGACTTACATGCCAAGAGGTCTAGTCGAGAGAGATCATGTAAGTTTTTAAACCCAACCTTGTTGACAATTCTTCTTTTGAAATCATATGGCTTGCTAAGCTGTGTATCTTCAAATTAAAATGCAAGTCCATGCGTTTGATGATATTGAAGAACATATAAATGAGGACATTGCTGAGGTTCACTCCAAATGCACTATCAATATTCAACAGGGTCAAACAACGATAGTTAATATTTCCATAGGAATCAAGTTGACGAGTTTGAAGGCCGTGATAACAGGACATGATAATTCATATAGATGTACACGCGAAGAAGTAAGGCGGGCTCTTCTACACTGCGTGATGATGAAGCTGATACTTCTCAACGTGCTCCACCTAATGAGGATGATCTACCTACTACATAGCCTCATACACAGCTAGATCATGAGATTATCGAGGCTCATGTTCACAAAAGTTGGGGGCAGTGGGGAGGAGTAAAAGAGGGAGAGGAAGGAGGAGAGGATTGCTATGATGTATGTGACTTTTCTATATGATATGATGTTTGTATTGTGATTTTAAAAGTTTCGTGAATATATAGGGTTGGACAGTTCAAAAAGATATGTATTTATGTGGTTGAATTTTTGAGTATTTATGTAGTTAAAATTTTATATATTTATTTTATTGGATTTTCGTGTATATGTAGTTGGTTAGATTTTTCGTATATACATGTGACTAAAATTTCCGTGTATGTTGATATTGTCTATATAACATAGGCTATGAAAAGATAGTGTATATATTGAAAAATAGGTGACAGACAGCAGAGTGCTGCTTGAGTGAGTCTACATCTCTATGGAATTCTCAATCCCACAAAGTTTGTAATGTATACAAACTTCACGGGATTGGAGATACATACGCAAACTTCACGGGATTGAGAATCCCATGAAGATTTCCATTGCAAGAAACTTCGTGGGATTCCTAATCCCATGAACCTTAGTGTAGGTTTAAACTTCACGGGATTAGGAATCTCGTGAAGTTTAATTATGTACTAAACTTCACGGGATTCTCAATCCTGTGAAGTTCGTGGCAAAATATTTTTCAAATTTGACCCAGTTTCAATCCACATTGCTAGTATTGAATTCGCTAAATATTTCGCAACTACATCGAAAATGGTGAGTAAGTTTTAAAAATTATCCATTTTGAAAATTTGTCCAATAATTTAATAATTTATACTAGCTACTTTGCACTTTTAATATGGTTAGCTAACTATACATTTTCAATAGTCATCAATATAGGATTTGCTCTTTCAATAGTTTAATATAGAGTTTACTATGGTCATGTATTATTTAATATTTTAGTATGCTCATTTTAACATTTTATGTTTTGGTTTCTAGTATGGATGCTTTAACATTTTATATTTTGGTACTCACTGAATTAGGATCAGCTATTTTAATAATATAATATTTTAATTCAACATGACAATCTAGTAGTGTGTAAATTAATATTTTAATATTTTGATATTTTAATTTGTAAAATGTAGGTTGTTTTTAATATAAATACTTCAATTTCCACTCGTTGAGGTTGTCATGGCTACTCTTATGTTCTGATTCTTGTTAACTTGATCTTGTTCATCTATCGTGACATTTTCATTTGGGATGAATATAGCTATACTTGCACAATTTGCATTATAAGTTTACAGTGTATTCAGAGTTTTCTCAAGCTAAGTTTTTTGTGTACTCGCATTTTATAGAGGAAGTTGGAACGTATTTTTGAACAAATATTAGTGGTTTTTTTAAACTTTTGACTAGATTAAAATTATTTTTTTAAAAGGCTTGTCAATATTGACCTCCTTAACCTTCTTTAATTGCCAAACACAAAAAGTTAAGCCATTATCTTAATTATCTAATCCAAACAAAATTTAACTATTTTTAATCATTCGTGATGGAATAACTAATTTAATCATTCCACTCAATCCTTCTTCATTCACCTTTGCCAAACAGTAGTTTTTTAAAGTGTTTTTTAGTGTTTGTTAGCTGCTCATAAAATATTGGATTATTTTTGAAAAACTCCCCTCAACTATTTCCATTCAAGCAAATCGGTTAAATTTGTAGGTGTTATAAGTAACTCATGTGAAGGTTTCAAAATCCGGCTTAATCTCCAGAACTCATGGTGTGCCTCATAAAACCCCTTGATCCTGCACCGTTCTTAGCAAAAAAACTCCTATGTAGTTACACCAAAAATGGAATTGATCAAATATCGTTTTGTTCAAAAGCAATGCGTCGTTAGACTTTTTCAATGAGATTTGCTTGAACTATGGAGTTTGGCAAAAAAAAGTTATGATTTTGGGAATAAGAAATAAAATTAGATAGTAAGAGTCAATTGCTGCTTTCAGTTTCATCTCACTTACAAAAAAGCTGTGAATCGATTTGTCACATATGTTACATGTTTGCCAAAATCATTTAGACTGGACATAATATTTTTTTGCCTAGGATTATCCAACACTAGCTGCAAATTAAAAGTAAGCTAAGAAGCATAAATCTAATGTAGGGTCTTCTTTCACTAATTTTTGTATTTTGGAATCATCTCCAATACAAGGTTTTAGCTCGACTTTGGCGTGGTACACAAACTTGTCTCATTCGTCGGGCCTATAATGTTATTACCAATGATACTACAATGAGGATAACATAATTTAAGATATGGTGGAGTCAATAATTTTCCTTTTATAATGGATGTGTATTCAACTCAAACTTGAAACAATAAAAGGCAAAATTAATTTCACGGTCATAAGAAAATATTTCTAGGTCTAGTCGGAAAAACCATCTACGTACATCCGTTTTTCTTATATGACAAATTTATATACATTTTACACTAACTGTTTTTCAACTATAACATTAAATCTAAATTGAAATTATGTTCCTCGGGTGGCGAGGCAATATAATTGTAAATAATCAAGCAATGAATTTGAAGTTGATTTTCATAGTAAACCAAACAATTTGCAGATAAAACTCTCCGATTGGTTTGCGAAAAACACCTCTAGCCATTTATCGTGTTTCCCCTTCTCTTTCTCGTGTCTCTCTTTTGCGGATTAAAAATGACCAAATACACAATTTATTTCACAGGTTAGGACGCGTTTGGATGTTTGTTTTTGAGAGGGTTTTGGGGGTGAAACCTGACATTTTGTCAGAAAATGATAGGTTTTCACCCAAAAACGCCTCTATTAGGCCCCGTTTGGTTCCGGTTTTTTGATGGCTAAAAAAGGGGAAAAGCTGCCAAAAATGTGAGCTTTTTAACAGTTTTCCCCCAAAATCGCCTCTATAAGAGGCGATTTTGGAGGAAATCTGCTAAAAAGCATAGAGGAGATTTTGGGAAAATCTGCTAAAAAGCATAGAGGCGATTTTGGGAAAATCTGCTAAAAAACTGATATTTTTGGCAGCTTTTTTCTCTTTTATCCATCCAAAAAATTGATCCAAATAGCCCCTTAGGGCATCTCCAACAGCTTCTCTAAAATTTTTTTCAAAATGAAGAAGCAAAAGTCATATTCTCCAAATTATTTTTACACCAACTCCAACAGCTTCCCCATTTTGAAGAATCCCTTTTTTCCTCTAAAATTTTGGAGAATGCTGCAGATTTGGGGAAGCTTTCCTATTTTTTCTCTCCCATCTCTATTTTGAGGAATGAGATGAGAAATCTGTTAGACCAAAAACCTAACTAAATTCTCCAAAAATAGGAAATAGAAAAGCTATTGGAGATGCTCTTAGAGGTGTTTTTGTTAAAGACAAAATGTCAGGTTTTCACTGCTTAAAAAAAACATCCAAGCGCGCCCTTGCGCATAGACATTTTTGGTCATTTGTGTGGTGGGCCCTCTTTTTTGGTTTTATCAACGAAAATAGGACGTGCAGTGCAGGCGTGCTGAGGAGCATCCAGCCAATTCCTAACTGACAGCTGGCATGTCCAGCACGTACGCAACCTCCGTCTCCTCCCAAGCTCCCAACGTGCTCTCCGCGCCCACTGTACGCTCGATCCTATCCGTTCTTGCTGCCATTTCTTGTAACCCATCTCCCCTCTGTAACGTCGACGAAACCATAAAAACCCAGATATTTTCTCTTTCTACCTCTCGGCCGCTATCATCAGCTACCCAAAAAACGACCTAAAATAAA
Source organism: Asparagus officinalis (assembly GCF_001876935.1). Classification (NCBI taxonomy): domain Eukaryota; kingdom Viridiplantae; phylum Streptophyta; class Magnoliopsida; order Asparagales; family Asparagaceae; genus Asparagus; species Asparagus officinalis. Next base: position 86,685,586 of record NC_033798.1, read on the forward strand.
TAAAAAAAACATGTCCGCCGCCGTCCGATCGCGAGCTCTGCCGATGGGCCGCCGCCGCCGGCCGCCAGCCACCACCGAGTCCACCCACCTCTCCTCCCACCGCATGCAGCGCGGCCGCCTCTCCCGAAGCCTACACGAAGTCCGCCACACACGCCACCCGCGATGGGACGAGTCCCGAACCCCGCAGCACCCCCGCCACTTCGTCTCGTTCCAGGGCATCTCGTCGACCGAGGCTCTCTCAGCTCAGCCGACTCGATTATCACTGCCAGGTGCAACGGCGATCCTCCGAGATCTGGCAGCAGCCTGGGGATTCGAGCTCGAGTTCGGGGGATGGGACGAAGTCGGCGAGCTTGGGGAGGATTAATATGATTAGGGTTGCAGGCGGAGGAGGAGATGGGTTTGGGTCGAAGGCAGGGTGCTGGGGTGGATCCAATTTGGGGACTGAGTTCCCGACGCCGAAGGAGATTGTTAAGGGTTTGGACAAGTTTGTTATTGGGCAGGAGCGAGCAAAGAAGGTAACTTTGTGGACTTTTGGGTTTGGAATTCGATAGATAGAAAAAAATTGGGAGGTGAATTATTCAAAAGTTAGCGGTGAAAAGATGTATGATACATTTGATAAAATAAAATTTTTCTGCTATGGTTATTCGAAATTTTCATAGCAAGTGCTAAGAGCGTAAAAAGTTATGGTGCTACTAATTGCCAAGACCAGAGTCCTCATAAAACTAGGTTATCTGTAAGATTACTCTGATAACATTAGGTCATGCGACACAAAGACATAACCTTTGACTTTGATCGACGTGTAACTTGTATGCATTTTGGGAACTGACGAAATATTTTGTAAATGCTTGATAGAAGTTGAAAATTGTGACAATGTCAGAAACTTGGAGAAGGGAAGGGTGTTGAAAACATTTTTTTCCCCACATCAATCTGTGAGATATATGATTTTGTATATTTCTTATTCTGACTTCAGACTATAAAACAGTGTATTATAATGAACACTAATGCGGTGAATGCTTGTTTCAAATTATCAATCAATAAAATTGTGGTGTATGCTCTGAAGCAATCTATATGCTTTCATTTAATGGCTAAACTTCTGTCTTTTTGGCGCAAAACTATGGTCATGTACTGATGCCATGTGAGGATAATGGATACACATCTTATGACTTGATTTTTTCTCAAGGAATAGAAAGAAAGAAACAAAGATAAGTAGGATCATAAAGTTGTGTGATATATTTGTTTATGCTATCAACTTGGTCGGCTAGAGAAATCTTACTGGCGAATGGCGATTACTGACCATGTTAGTTATTCAAATGTATTTGACATACTTCTATACTATCTCGTGTATCATATTGGCTCAGTTCCTTGTTTTACAAGTCTCATTGAATAGCGACTTTTCCTCATGTAGCATACGCGAATCATGTAATTGTGTCTTGCCATTTCAGAGCTCATTCCCATAAAACTACATAAGGATTTTGGTTGGATTGTGAAAACAGTCTATGTGGATAATCTATAGTAAAATCTATTACATACAGTTTTTGCTATGCTTCGAAAGTAACTGCTATAATTGCCAATTTAGGATTAGCATTTTCCACCTAACATCACTGAGCACTGTGCTATCAAAAATTTTAAAACATTAGTGAAAGTACCCTAGAGGGGAGTGAATAGGTTAATTGCTGATCTAATCCGATATTAATGCCAAATTAAAACTTTACAATTAATATATCCTAACAATGTGATATACAATGAAATAAACAAGGATATAAAGTTAAACAAAGAGCAATATAAATATGAGACAATAGGCGATATGAAAATATGCAAGAATAAATGCGTCAATGCCAAACACAAACACAAAGAAAATGATCACGGAGTTCGGTCGACCCACAACCTACATCTCCTCTCCTCACCCTCAAGGAGAAACTCCACTAACCCAAAATAACTACACAATCGGTTTTAAACACTCACCGATAAACGTTTACAACTCATACTATTATCAATGCACAATACACTCCTCTAAGTGTTGGCTAGCCCATGTCACCTTTCTCAAGTGCTCGGAATCACATCTCCCTAGGATTTACACCCGATGCCACTCCTCTTGGAATTGATCCCGTCTCTCACCAACCACTTCTCTAAGTGTCCTTTTGTATTACAATGTATTCTCTCAACAATAAGGCTCAAATACAAAGGCTTGTTCTCTAATAAAGACGAGAACGAAATTCTAAGCTCACTCTCAAAGATACAACCCCACAACCCAAATGTATACAATATGTGAAAACACTAACGACTCAATAGGTTGTGTCATGTGTGTGTAAACAATGAGTATAATCAAATATAAACTCAATTCAATCTAGCATAAATGTATAAGAATCAAAAATAATAAATTTGCTAGAAGATGAGTTTAGAGAAAACTTCTCTAAAACAATCAAGAGATGTAGATGTTTGAGGTTGAAATCCTCAAGAGCGTTGTTGCAATAATTCTCTTGTGAAAATCTCTTCACACAAACAAACCACAATTGATTTTTCTTTGAAACCCTTAAACAAAAACTTGTAAAATTTGTTCTAAACTACCATAGTTAAAACTAAGTATTGAGGGCTATTTATAGTCTCTCAATATAACACCCCAAACCAGAGAAAAGCACAAAAACGAGGCAAAACCATAAAAAAATAAAATCTGGACAAAACTAGATGTTATTATAACAGACACATTTTCGATCGACTAATGGTCAAGCGTCGGTCGACCGAAGGATACGTATCGGTCGACTGATACATGTGTATCAGTCGACTGATGACCCTAAGAAAATAAACGCTGAAAAACTTCTCTAGTCGGCCGACTGGTGGTCTCATGTCGGTCGACCAATTGCTATCGTCGGTCGACTGATGGAGTATTATCGGTCGACCGATTGACAGATATCCAAATACTGAATTTTTTTAGAATATCCGACTTGTAAATTCAATTTAAAATAACAAATAAACTCTAAAATTAGTAAAATTTTGGGGAATGTTTACAAACATGAAAACAAACATGTTGGAGAAGAAATTTTTGAAATCTCATTAACCGTTTGTGAAAACTCGTTATTTTGCAAAATCGTCAAAAATACGAGTTCGTTCAAAACACTTGATTTTGACAAAATGATCTCAAATAAGTTTGAAACTTCTTTTAAATGGATTAAAAGACTTTATAAAAAATATTCAACAGTTATATTAAGTCATTAATCCACAACACATTATTTTGCAAATCGTTAAACCATACGAACTTGTTAAAACTTGATTTTGACAAAAAAATTTTCAAATAAGTTTTGAAACACTTTAAAATAGATTTATAGACTTGAGGAAAGATATAAAATCGTGTTGTTAAGCCTATAATCCAAAACGGCGATAAATCAAAAACCAATGTGTGTGTATGATTTTTGAGCTCCAAGTATTAACACACAAGGTATAAACCTAAACACTATACCCAAGCAAATTGATCTTCAATAAAGCTCGTCTTGGTTGCGGATGAAACGATATTGGATCTTGACTTGAAATGCAAAGCTTCGTTCCGATTTCCTTCCAACCTCCTTTGAATATCATCGTGAACGCGCAATTCCATCCAACCGCTAATGGAGGATTTTTGTGTAGAATACTTAACAAACAAATATAAACACTCGACAAACGTTGTTAGGAATTGTTTGTTAATCATCAAAACTAGATTAGATAGTAGGCTCATAAACATGAGACTTAACAATTAGCAATATCATACCTTTTATTGATTGCAAGTCGTTTTCTCTTATTGCGTGGATCAGTCGGGACAAGGTCACTATTGATCTTATGGTCAGCGCCATAACCAAATTGTCCCAATCCTTGTAGGTTTGAAAATGAAATCAGATATATAGCATACAATTAAAATAATAAAGGAGACTGCACACAACAGAGCTAAATGGAAGAAAAAGACTCATTTAAACAACCAAGAAGTTTTGGATAGAGGTTCTTTTCATCATTGTCATTGTCATACGACTCATACCATACAAGTAAATTAGTAATCTTGGAAGTATTATCTAATATGATAAACCATGCTAAATCTGGCTGAGCTCAGGTTGATTCAGGTTGACAGTCTCCATTTGAGTTATGAATTCACCTAAACACCAAGCTGGAATAGTCAGTTGCGGATTCTCAGGTACCGCTGAGCCTAACCTGAGCTAAAAAAATGTCAAGCGACTAGCGGCATTTGTTTGGTTAGGTTTTGCTTAGGTATGTACCGTATGTTGAATTTGAGGTTTTGTGGAGGCTAATGTGTTGTGTGCGCGCTCGCGCACGGTTATGTGTTTTTCTAGGTGGTGGCTTGCTAGAGTTTACATACTGTATGTATCATTTATTTAATCATTTATTTGTCTTCTTGTTTGTTTGTTTTTTAATACTTCATTCATTTTGTTGTCATGCGTGATTTGGTGGTTTTTGTATTTGTTAATTTTTTTAAAGTTCTGACCTATTGACTGCATGTAGATATTGTCCGTGGCAGTCTACAACCACTACAAAAGGATCTATCATGATTCCTTGACCAGGTGGTTTGACTATCCTCTCTAATTGAATGTGTTTTGAATGACATTTTTTCTGTAATTTATATTGTATAGCTTGTGCTCAAGGACTTCTTATTCTGTGGCTATTTTAAGGGTTGGTTTGGTATTGCTTTTTTTTGGGAGCTTCTGCTTATTTTTTAGAAGTCAATAATGGTGTATGGTAAAATTTTATTTTGCATGCTTATTGAAATTGCTTGTTGTTAAAGGGGTGCTTTTAGAAGCAACATCAGTATGCTTTTAAAAGCAATTTCTTTTTCTTTTTTTAAGTTTTCATACTATATATGAACTTTTATCTTTTGACAATAATTTTTAAGCATAGTTTTACCAAATATCTTGCCTACTTTTGGAAGTAGCTTTTGATATATGATTACCAACGGCTATTTTCCGCAGCTTATATAAGTTGCTTCTATAAGCAACTTATTATAAGCTCTAGCAATACCAAACTGGCCCTAAATATGTATTTCTGGGAAAATGTGACTGTACTAACATTATTCCGTACTGAACTTAGGTCTGCAGGAGATTCACAAAATGGTGAAGCTAATGTAAATGATGCTGATGCAGTGGAGCTTGAAAAAAGCAATGTTCTATTAATGGGCCCAACAGGCTCAGGTATCTACACCGCTTTGTTACATTCTCTACAAGTGTTTGCTCTTCTGAGAATGCATGTTTATTCTGTTTTATTACTATTTATCAATATTATCATGCATGATGCACGGAAAACAATGAGAACGACCTGTCTTTTTTCCTGTTGTTAGAAAGACCCCTGGAAGATCCTTAAGTATATAGCAGATGGTTCTTCTAGGGGCCTGATGTTTTTCGTAACTACTCGTGAGGAATGTGGTAAACTATCTTGTTATTTAAACTTATTGTAACAAATAATGAATAAAGATCAAGGTTATCTGTTAAAAGGTAACAGAAGCTTGGAGAATCTAAATAAATAAATAAAAGAAGAAAAGAAGAAAAAGAAAGAAAGAAAAAGTATATTTACTCACGAACGGTAAATTACCTGTAGATTATGGTTTCGTTGCAACTCACTGTAACCGTTGCAATTCAGCATAATAGGTTGTCATGGTTAGTCACTGAGTAGTCCATGTTCCCCTTCTCTTTAATACACTTTATTGTTGCAAGCCATAGTTGATACTGGATGATTGTGGACCTTCTTCTCATCTTATTTCCTGCAGCCACGACAACATCATCTCCTTTGTTTATTCTTTTCTGCACTCAAAACAGCCCCCCTTTCTCTCTTGTTTTTCCACCGACAGCCTCCACAAGCCAACCAAAATCTTTCCAGTCCTGAACTGAACCAAAACAGCCCCATCAGAGCCCCAAAAACTGCCATTAGTACTAGTTTTTCTCTCCTGCTGCAGCGACGTCACGACCCCTTCAACTACCCCGGAAGCTTTCGAACAATTATCAAAGCAATCATGTTGAGACTGAATCACTCTGGCTGCTCCCCATCCAATAGTTTTTTCTCCATTTAACTGAAAGTTACTCCTTTATAAGAGAAATTGTTAGTAGCCATTAGCTTGAAGAAGTACATTAGGTTCCTGTCCAAAATCCTAGTTGATACGAGACATCTCTTGCAGTCATAATCTGGCTTCAAATATCCTATTTCTTTTATTTTTGTTTCGGGATTCAGGGTAAGGTCAATCATCCATGTATAGATGACAAAGGATTTATACGAAAATTTTCTCCATGCAGAATGGTTAGTGATATATTGGCTAGCTGTAACTATTCTTTCATATTTACTTATACACTTGCACATTTCTTCAAGGACAGGGAAAACATTACTGGCAAAAACCTTGGCGCGTTTTGTGAATGTTCCCTTTGTTATTGCTGATGCAACGACTCTCACTCAGGCAAGTCTCTTTCTTCCTTCTTTGGTTCTGCAGGAATTGCATTTGATTTTGATGACACAGGTTATTTTATCTTATGTTAGTAGAGTTAATATTTGAGACCAGTGATGTAACATCGTTATCCTGTGAATTTGCTTTTAAAACTGGATGATCCTGTATTTGTTTAATTGTTTTCTTCAACTTCTTGTATTCATCTTTTTAATTTCTTCTCAGATTTATAATTCAGTGCATTTTATTTACTTTAATTTCTCATTCTCAGGACTCTGGCAACATATCATGCATGTTACAACAAAATTTTAATTTAAGAATTATAAATTTAGTGCTCAATTTTACAGGGATAGTTCTCCGTTTATGGCATTAGCAAGCGACAAAAATGTACCCTTTGTACTAATGTAGATTTCAATATTTCACTGTTGATAATATGCCCGAAATTACATATTCTATGGCTTTCTCAGATGCCACAAAATTTAAAAACAATCGATGTGCTGCTTATGATTGAAGCTCGCTTTTATTCATGCTTGCTAACTTATAATTGGTATGGTATGGTGTACAGGCTGGATATGTCGGCGAAGATGTGGAGTCTATATTATACAAACTTCTAATGGTATTTTCAAGCCTATCCTAGAAAGCATGACATTGATGCTTTTTTTGTGCCTTTCTTCATTGCATAAGTTACTTTCTTGATGTGTTCTCTGTTCCTGGCAGTATGTAATACATCACTTTTTGTTTCTCTTCTGTTTTTTTTTCTTTTCTTAGCAATAGTGTTAGATACTGAGAAACAAGAGTTATCTATTATCTTTGTTAGGGCATGGTTGATACATATTCTGGCATTTAGGCAATGAAGCTAATGACAGGTCGAAGGTCATTTATCACTGAACCAAAGTCAGGATAATAGGATGTACTGAGGGTCTGTTTGGTTTGAGGAAGTTGCAATGCAACTACAATTACAATACGGAAAAAAGGAAACAGAAAAAGGTTGCAGTTTCAGTTGTGAAAAGGGGTTGCAGCCAAGCAAATGGTTGCAACTGCGACTCCAACTATTTTTTACTTTCCAAATTGCAACTGAAGTCCAACGGTAATTTTCCACGAGTCAAACAAGACGTATTTGAGGCTGTAAGTGAGTGTTCCACTAAGCTCTGTGAGGTGGCCACGAAAGAGTGAGTCAGTGCCGTGTTAAATCTGTCAATGTTAAATGTAGCCTTCATCAGGAATGATGGTTAAGTATTCATAATTTCATTTCTTGGACATCCAAATAGCTAAAAGAAGCTTGGTGCTTAGCTTAGGCTTATAGCTCGTGTTTAGCTCTTCGCACTGAAGCGTATCTACTAATGATTAATTCACTTTCTATGCAGGCTGCTGACTTTAATGTGGCAGCTGCTGAACAGGGCATTGTATATATTGATGAAGTGGATAAAATTACCAAAAAGGTATTTTTAATTCACATGAGTGATGAATATTAAAGTTTGAACCTTTAGTTGTGCTTTTTATTAAATTTTCTTTTTGTTGCATTGGCAGGCTGAGGGCCTCAATATTAGTAGAGATGTGTCTGGTGAAGGTGTGCAGCAAGCATTGTTGAAAATGCTGGAAGGAACTGTGAGCCCCTTCATACTTTCTAAACATTTATCTATTTATGAGTGATCAAGATATATCTCATTATCATTCTATGATTTTCTTTCTGTGCATATGTGAAAAATAAAATATGAATTTAAAGTATGTTGTGTTACATCAGTAATATTCTTGTTCGATTTTCAATTAGCTGAATGGCTGCGTAATATTAATAGCTTACATTTTAATTTCTGAGGATGACTTCGTTCCTCAGTGGCCAACTACGTTAATTTTTGATTGCTTGTATGAGTTAGTTTTTCACATCAGGATGGTCGTAAAAAAAAATTTAAATCTTGAAAGTGGTAGCAGCTGGTGGTATTATTTCCAATGTAACTGTTACAGTTGCATTCTATATGTTAAAGACAGTAGAAAAATTGAGGTGCTTGTCCATCATTGTATGACAAATTGGGAAAAGCACTGAGTTGTAGTGGATATTAGTTTCAGGTCTACTCACAGCAGGCAGGATCATATTGCTTGCTGTATTTCCATTTATTTCTCTGAGATTGATGTTCAAAATATATTCATCGGCTTGTCAAAGAAGTCTTTTTGTGATTCTAGTCTCTTGCTGTTTACATTTCCAAAAATTTATTTGACGTCATTAAAATTGCACGATCTTTTTTGAGGTTGAATTAGTTTGATTTTTCTCTCCCTGAAGTTCTATTGTATACTGCTTGAGTAGGTTGTCAATGTGCCAGAGAAAGGAGCTCGCAAGCATCCGCGAGGAGACAATATCCAGGTACCTTTACATTCATTAACAAATTTGTTAATGTTGTAAAAAGATTTAGAAATGTCATCATATTCTTGATATATGCTTCAATAGTTTATTCTTCTTGAAAGGAATTAGATTTTCAATATGAGTTGCAGCTTCAGTAATTTAGCTATTCTAATCGTAACATCCTGTCGTCTCATTGATTAGACTGTTGTGTCCTAAGACAGCTTCTGTTAGGTTATGAGTTATTACTAGGGTACTCTGTCATTGTTGGGAAATTCTTTTTGGTAATTTATGTCATTATGCTAAAAATCCATCGATAAAGAAAATATGGCAATTATCAGGAGTAGATATTCTATTAGAAACCCCCCCATAGAATGGGTTGTTCTATACCGTTCCTGAGCAGTTAGAGGGTAACTTGGGAGTTTTAGCTATTTTGATTATGGTGCAAACTTCCTCACTCCTATAGGGGTGGTGCTGATTTTAAGGAGATTGGCCTTAGTTTCTTCTGAATCCTGATAATGACGCTAAATTTAAACCGTACATGGTAAAATAATTTAAGTAACAAATTTGTTAAAGCATGACAAAACTAATGAAGAAATAAATGGGCTTTGTAAATAGAAACCACAAGTGGTAACCTGATGCAAAGTAGAATACACAGTTGCACCAATGTGAAATACAATGTGTCCTCTCAATTCATATTGTAATTTGAATGAAAATTCATTTTAAATAGATCCATGACAATATAAAGAGTTTTTCTTGCTGGAGGTTTATAAAACCTTGTATCCAGTTCATGGGAAAAAATTTGATGCATTACAGTTAGGACTTGGAAAATTACTTAGTTTTCGAAATATCAAATTTAGCTGTGGGGCCCTTGTATATATATTTGATAATGTCAAAACATTTGTCTTCCTTGGCAGTTAGTCCTGCATTCTCTGTGAACGCTGAAAATTTTGTTCCAAGCTGATCCATTCCATTTCCTTCATCAGCTTTGCCGAAGTCAGCATACAGAACTAAACACATTGATATTATTTCCCAAAGCTTTCTATAAGAAGAAAATTAACATTTCACGTTTTATGCTGTCCATTTTCATGCCACTTACTTTGGAGGCCTTGCTGCAGATTGACACCAAAGATATCCTCTTTATATGTGGGGGTGCCTTTATTGACTTAGAAAAGACCATCTCAGAGAGGTTAGTTGACTTTTGCTTCTTCTGTACTTGATTCTACAACTTCAATATCCTAATGTTTTTTATGGTCAACTAGGCGGCAAGATTCTTCCATTGGTTTTGGAGCACCTGTGCGTGCAAGTATGAGGAACAGTGGCCTAACAAGTGCTGCTATAACTTCATCTTTATTAGAGACGGTAAGTATTTTCCAAGGAGTTCCTGAGAGAAACATGCTTCTGGAATGTCTTTGAGCTGAGTATTCTGGTGAAATACTTAAGGGTGCTACTTCTTCTTTCCAGGTTGAAAGTGGTGACCTCATTGCATATGGTCTAATACCAGAATTTATTGGGAGGTTTCCAATACTTGTTAGCTTGTCTGCTCTCAATGAGGATCAACTTGTTCAGGTAAATCATATTTCATCTAGATGCTAGCATAACCATGTGTCTTGATAGTTGACACTAGTTTCTCTTATTTCTACATGTATTCTTTATCATTGACAAATTATTTTCTTGTAGTTCTCTTTGGAAAAACATTTTCATATGACATAATTGAATATTTTGAGACTACAGTGGCCTAGTTTTGTTATTCCCCCTGTATTTTCAGTAGTCTGACTAGAATGTTTCATTGATGTTTTTTCTTCTCAGATTCTTACAGAACCCAAAAACGCACTTGGAAAACAGTACAAAAAGTTGTTTTGTATGAATGATGTAAGTTTTGGAGTTGAGATGTTCTATGTAGTTATATATTCACATACAATGATCAATTGTTCTTTTTCATATGGACAGTAAAATATCTGAGTTCTGCAGATCTGCTTGGTAACTTTTATATTTTTGAGTGATGTTTGCTTTTTGGTTCCAGGTCAAACTACATTTTACTGAAAAGTCCTTGTGGTTAATTGCAAAGAAAGCTATGGGTAAAAATACAGGTGCTCGAGGTCTGCGATCCATATTAGAGAATATTTTGACAGAAGCAATGTATGAGGTAACACCAAGTCCTATCTGCAGATGTTTTTGCTTCCGTTCCTGTAGAAATGGGCATTAAGTCGAGTATGCTACAGGAAACATCTTTCTAAAGTATAAACCTCACAATAGCTGTCTAGAAATTGGTGGAGAACTATGGTGCATGGTATGGGTATGGGACACGGAAAATTTGTAAAGGGTTGGGTATGGGGACAAGGCTATAAATATGTATGTTATGTATTTTTGTAAGTATTAATATTAGTAATTTACATAAAATATCAATGTTGTTTTTTCATTTACATAAGATCAATATATTAGAAATAAATGTGAAGTGTCGAATATACATCCAAGAAGTGTATGAGGACTTTTAAATTAAATCATGCCGTATATAATTGAGTATACACTTGAACAAATGTATGCATATATTCGAGAAGTGTCTAGGAAGTTTGGGTACGGCTTCCAAATAGAAGTACCCAGATAACATAGATGGAGAATCTACTGCACGTTCAAAAAAAAAAAGATGTGATTCTTGCAGGTTGCATAGGTATAGTGGGTTGTGTTTCAGTATTAATGGATTAATAGCATATTTTTAAAGACAATTTTTTGTTCTATTTGAATATCATTTCGTAATATATAGAAATTTAATTTTCTTTTGAAAAGCACTCTGCAAGACGATATCGCTATGATTAACGATTAACAAAAAAAAAAGCATTAATGTCAAGTAATGTTAAAAATTGGGTTATTTGCATATATACCCCTTAAATCCTGTGTATTTGCAAAAATACTCCCCAAATCTTAGTATTTGCTAAACACCCCTTAAATCATCAACTTTGTGAAAAAATACCCCTAAAATCAACAAATCATCAATTTGATGTAAAGATTTCTATTTTGTTGATACTTTTTACATTGTGATTACAAATTAGCTTATCAAAGTTGATGATTAATTGCTTTTGAGGGTAATTTTTTCCAAAATTGATGATTTGAGGGGTAGTTTTGCAAATACTGAGATTTGAAGGGTATTTTTGTAAATAACCATAATTTAAGGGGGGGGGGGTATGTATGCAAATAACCCCTAAAACGGTTGTCACTGGAGTTAAGATTAGTGTCATGAAGGGCGACTAGGTGAGAATGCTGATATGCATATTGATAAGAAGTATTTAGATAAATTAGTATGATTTAAGGGGTTTCGTAATGGTTATGTTTTAGGGTATTAGGTCCATTTTGAGCAGGTTTTAGGAGGAAAAATAGAGTAAATGGGTTTCAAAGCTTGGTTTCCAGGTTGGTTAAGATGGGGCTTCGGGTCCACTGACGTATTTGACCCCTCGAATTTGCCAGTTCATTTTAATTATTGTTTGATGACATTACAAGTCCTCCTTCCTCTTCTGTTCCTGACTAATCAACAGAATTGAAGAGATAGATTCCTTATATTGTTAACCCACTTGATCATCTCTCTTCTGCAGATTCCTGATGTGAGGACAGGTAAGGAAAAGATAGATGCTGTTGTGGTAGATGAGGAGTCTGTTGGATCTGTAGATTCCTGTGGATCCGGGGCTAAAATTCTTTACGGGGAAGGGGCAATGGAAGACTACCTTTCTCAATGTCAAGAAAAAGATTCTGTGGTATGTGTCCATAACTCACACCATGCATGCATAAAATTGTGCTTACTATTAATATTGACTGTAGTCAAAACTAGTTTCTATTACATTTTTTGTTGTTTTTCCAGTGTATATACATGGATGATATTGATGTTAAGTAATGTGAGAGTTTATTTCTAATTTTATCCATTTTCTCATTCCATGCTGAAAATGAAATGACCTCAATAGTGCTGGCTGAGCTTTGTTTGTTGATTTGTGAGCACATGTAGAATGTAGTTGGATGAGGCAGGCTTCATTAGGCCTCTACTGCATAAAAAGAGATAAAAGTGAAATAATCTAACCAGTTGAGCTGTCTGGTTAATTTTGTTTTCTTTGCTTTCAGTCTCACCAATTGACTACCATTCTATTTGAGCAGATAATAGTAGTCCCTAATAAAAACAATAGGTTTTCCTGTCGACTTGTCAGAATTATTGGAAGCCTTTTAACTTGGCCATAATTCTAAAAAGTACATTAATTGAAAGATTCTCATGACTCATACTATGTGACTTTAGGAGAGGGTAATTGAGCACTAAGGAGACAAGTATATCTAAAAATCAATTTGGTTTTAGGCCTGGAGGTCAACTATGGAACCAATACATATTTTGAGATGGTTGATGGAGAGATATAGAAAGAAGAGAAAGGATCTAAATATGATTTTTATAAATCTAGAAAAAGCTTATGATAGAGTGCCTAGAGAGGCAATGTGGTGGGTTTTAGAAAAAAACATGTATCTAGTATATATATTGATGTGATTACACATATGTATGATAGAGTAGCAACTAGAGTAAGAATTAATGAAGAAGAGACCAAGTTGTTTCCTATTACCATAAGTTTACATCAAGGGTCAGCCTTAAGGATGTGTTTGGATGGAGGGTAGGAGAGAGTAGGGGAAGAGAATTTGGAAGTTCACTATGTTTGGGTTTTTTTGGAGAGGGATAATGGAAGAGGGGAAATGAAAAAATCACAACATCCCCCTCTAAAAATAGGGTGTAGAGGAGGGAGAGGGAGGGGAAATAGTCATTAAAGATGTTTGACACTTTATCACTATGGATCAACGGTTAAGATTTTATTATGATAAAATTTCTTTCACTTCCCTTCCCTTAGTTAAAACTCTCACTCTCAAACATAATGTAAGCTCTTATCTTTTTGCATTAGTTATTGACCAACTTACTATGCGTATTCAGGATGAAATCTCATGGTGTATGTTATTTACGGATGATATAGTGGTAGTTGATAAACTTAGATGTATAATTTCTATAATAGAAAGGTGGAGACAAGCTCGTGAATCTAAAAGGTTTTAGAATTAGTAGAACAAACATAGAATATATAGAATGCAATTTTAGTAAAACTAAGAAAATAAAAGAGCCTATAGTGCATATCGATGGTTAGGAAATATCTAAAAGTAATCATTTTCGCTATAGAGGATCAATCATTTGGTATGATGGTGAGATTGAAGATGATGTTGCCATCGAATCAAATCGGGATGGTTGAAATGGAGGAGTGCTTCGGGAGTCTTATGTGATCGTATTAACCGATAAAACTAAAGGAAAAATTATATAGCACGGTTATAAGACCAACAACGTTTTATCAGTTAGAGCATTGGACAATTAAAAAACATGTGCAAAAAATAAGTGTAGCAAAAAAAGGATGTTGCGATGGTCTTGTGGGTATACACTAAAAGGTGGGATAAGAAAAGAGTGCATTTGTAGTAAATTAAAGGTTGTTGCTATTGGGGATAAAATGAGAGAGAATTGATTAAGATGGTTTGGTCATGCACATGGAGTCTTCTTAGTGCACTGGTTAGGAAAAGTATAGTATTATAATTAATGGGACTAGGAGATCTAGAGGTAGATCTAAATAAACTTGATTGGAAGCAATTAAAAATGATATGATGATGATTAACTTAATGGAGGAGAGTTCTCATAATAAAATGGAATGGAAGAATAGGATTCATGTAGCAGACCCCAAATATTTGGGATAAGGGCTTTGATGTTGTTGTACATTAATTGAAAGATTACTTTCCACTTTCCAGTTCATCATTGGAAAGTCATCCTCAATTTGTCTTCAATTTTGATTGGAAGGTTAGGTCGTTAATTATAGTCTCTTGTTTGAAACGTTTACTATTTCGTGGGATGATTAGTGGTTAATTATAGTCTCTTGTTTGAAATGTTTTCTATTTCGGTGGGTTAATTAGGTATGCCAACTATCTGACAGCTTCACTGTGCTGCATGAATGAATTTTCTGACGAATGTTTGTTGAACCTTTAAACCAGCAGCCTGTGTTTTTATAGTGTAAGGAATTGCAGCCAGTAAGCTTCTATTATGATGTCTCTCTTTGTCTCTTTTTTACTCAGATGATTTCACTTTTAAGGATCATTAAGACCTCGTTATGATGTAATGTTAATATGGAAAGTCTAAACGGCTGTTATGTGGTAGTTCATCCCTTTCCATTATATCTGACTTCATATGTTACACATCCTTGGTCTTAGCCAATTATTGAAATCTAAACTAGCGTGTTGTTTTATTCCAGACGACCCTCGAAAGATCCGAGGGAGAATCTGAGGTGGAACAGGAGCTTCCTTCTAGAGCTGTCAGCATGTAAACCTTCTGACAAGAAATGTCAATCCTGTACATAAGTAAGTTCATGTTTACATAGTCCTGTAATGCAGTTCTAATTGGCTGCCCATCCAATATCGCAACATTTATTCCCATATTTAATGAAGTATACTTCAGATTTCATAACAAGACACTGCAAATTGTTCTCTCTTTAGTTCAGATGTGCATGTTTTACACATGCCAAGTGACCCAGTCTGAAAGCAGGCTCTCATATGAGGCTGAGGCTAGTAACTAGTACTGATGTCAGACCATTTTATTCGGAGATTCAACAAATCAAGTGTATAATTGGGTCAGGGATCAGTATTACATGCCCTTGTACCATTTTAGTCCTTAATGCGCATTTATTTGGTCCAGGCTGAGGCTGAGAGTACATGGTGTTTAAAATAACTAAGGTCTTAGATTAAGAGTTGAGTCTGCCCCTGGTGACCGTGTTTCTTTTTCATCTTTTTAAAATATTTTTTTAACCTTTGTTCTCATGCAATTTTATCCTTGTTTTAATGTTATACTGCATGCACATCTCGTTTTGGTCTTTCAGTATTTATTGCTCCGTGAGCTAGCGTTTGGATGCATCTTGCAATATCTTGATGATTGGCGTAGATGCGTCAATCCTCTGGTTCAGAAATTTGAGCGTTACTTGCTCTGCTGGGAGAGGATTAAAGCCGCGTAGCCTATAAGTAACATGTTAAGAAAAAAGTTACTGACAGGTTCAGATGTTTGCTTAGCTGGCGGTGAAAGCTCAATCTTCTTTAGCCTTGCCGCTGCAGAACTGGTTAAGAATTGAACTTATTTCTTTTGAGTTCAAAATAACTCGAGTCTTCCTTGCGTGTACGTTGGTAATTTGAAGGAGTAACTATGGAGTAGCTCATTATTATTATTTTTACTATTTACTCAATGGTTTAAACGTAAAACTATCTTACAACTATCAGATCCTTTTGTGTACACGGGTCAAAATTTTTGTTAACTTTTGATTAGAAAACAAGGATATTTACATGAATCTTGATTGACGTGTTAAAGGCTTATCTAATTCATGTCCAAGAAGATGAAAACAATGGAAGAACAAATTTTCAAAACAAACCCATTTTTCAAAATAAACTCATTTAAAGTTTTTATTAGAAAAACCGACTCATTCCCATTTTTATTTCAGAAACCGACCTATTTCGTGGTTACGTCAGCAACGTGGTCACGAAATGGGTTGGTTTTTTTTTTAATGTCACCTCTAAATAGTCGGGGTTGCTAACCCCGACTATTTAGCCAACCCCGACTAATTTAGGGTCATATCTAATTGCTTGGGGTTTGCAACCCCGACCATTTAGTAGAGGAGAAATTTCCTACGACAAAATGATCGGGATTAGGAATCCCTATCA